>NC_059076.1:137885080-138123399 GCF_020497125.1 Mauremys mutica
GTGGACTGGTGCCGGTCCGCAAGCCATCGGCTGCCGGTCCGTGGCAAGTTTCCTCATAGGAGCGTCAAATAGGATAATAATATGGCACCAATCCCTGGCACACTGGAAAAAAAGATAGCTTGAGAAGCACTGGTCTAGATAATACTTAGTCCTGCCCTCAGTGCAGGGGATTGGTCTAGATCAGCGGTCCCCAACCTTTTTGGCACCAGGGACCGGTTTCGTAGAAAAAAAAATTTCCGCGGACCTGTGGGATGGTTTTGGGACGATTCAAGCGCATTACATTTATTTTTGTACTTTTATTTCTATTATTATTGTAATATATAATGAAATAATTATACAACTGACCATAATGCAGAATTAGTGGGAGCCCTGCCCCCTATCTGACCCCCACCCACTTCCTGCCCCCCCGACCGCCCACCACCCTCAGAATCCCCGACCCATCCTGCTCCTTGTCCCCTCACCATCCCCCAGAGACCCCCACCACCCTGGGACCCCATCCCTGTCCCCTGACTGCCCCCAACCCCTATCCCCCCCCCGCTGAGTCCTGACAGACCCCCCCAGAACACCCACAATCCAACCCCACCCATTCCCTGCCCCCTGACCGCCCCCCCCAACCTCCGCCCCCTCTCTGTGCCCTGACTGTCCCCAGGACTCCCTGCCCCTTAGCCAACCACCCTGGCCCCAGCCTCTTACCCCCGGCTCCCTCCTCACCCGGAGCCTCAGCGCCTCGCCCGACAGCTGCAGCGTGTCTCCGGCGGGGCCTGAGCTCCGTCCCGCTCAGAGCTGCGTGGGGAGGGGGTGGGGCTGGGAGCTCCACGCCGAGTGGAGGCAGCTGAGCTCAGCCTGAAGCTCCCAGCCCCGCCCCCTCACCACGCGGCTCTGAGGGGGGGGGGCTCAGGGGCCCCGCCGGAGACACGCCGCTTGATGTGCCAGGGGTCGGGCCTTTTTTTCCTTCCTGCCCCAATAACAAAGAAATTGGGGATTCCCTTGGTCTAGATGACCTCTAGAAATCTCTTCCAGTCCTACAATTCTGTGACTCTGATTCTCTATTAAGATATGATCCACACTGTGAAACAATTTGAAAATCCCCAATATAAATACAAAACATACAAACAAAGTAGGGAAGGGGAGGGGTGGTAGGGTGACCAGATGTCCTGATTTTATAGATTTTGGGGGCTTTTTCTTATATAGGCACCTATTACTCCCCACCCCCGTCCCGATTTTTTACACTTGTTATCTGGTCATCCTAAGGGGAGGGCAGGGAGGAGCAAAAAGTAACTTGATAGAACAATGCCATCCTCCACCGATCTTGCTAATTCCACAGTTTCTGTTTGGATTTCCTGCTCCCATCCCCTTCCACTTTAACTTCAATGTTTATGATTTCCAGTTATGATTTCTGTAGAAGGCTCATAATCCACAGCCCTTTTTGAAAAATGTGCTTTAAGGAAGGACTTGAATGAGAAGAGAATAAAGCCACATCACACTGAGACAGGGATGCTTTAAAAAAAGAGAGAGAGTAATCAAGTTTGGGAAATTGAATTAATACTGACTCAGAGAGAAGAGCGCCACCTACTGAATCACTACTTCTTCCTGAAGCATTAGGCTTTTCCTGAGAAGCCTCCCACCCCAGTAGGGTAATTAACTAGAATCTCATAGGGTAGCAGCTGGAGAAATCAAAGAAACAGGCAAGATAACATTCTGGTTGTTTCAAAAGATACCAGAGAGGAACACTAGAGTAATATAAGTGATCAAGAAGCTCTACCATTTGATACCAGTAATGTGTAAAGCTAATGTCATCTTAGCTGTGATGCACAAAACAATTACAAGCAGAAAATAAATTTAGACTAGAATAATCATCTGAGGGTTCGTTCAGATCAAGTGTGGAGAAGAAAAACTGTCAAGTTTTCATGATTTCCAGTTCTCTCCACTAAATATACATTGAGGAAAAAAACAAAGGGCTGAGTAACTTAACTACCTCGTCACATCTGTGATGATTGGAATCATAGAATATCAGGGTTGGAAGGGACCTCAGGAGGTCATCTAGTCCAACCCCTTGCTCAAAGCAGGACCAATTCCCAACTAAGGGTACGTCTACACTACGGGACTATTCCGAATTTGCATAAACTGGTTTTGTAAAACAGATTTTATAAAATCGAGTGCGCGCGGCCACACTAAACACATTAAATCGGTGGTGTGCGTCCATGGTCTGAGGCTAGCGTCGATTTCTGGAGCGTTGCACTGTGGGTAGCTATCCCGTAGCTATCCCATAGTTCACGCAGCCTCCCCCGCCCCTTGGCATTTCCGGGTTGAGATCCCAGTGCCTGATGGGGCAAAAATCATTGTCGCGGGTGGTTCTGGGTAAATGTCGTCAGTCACTCCTTCCGCTGGGAAAGCAACGGCAGACAAGCATTTCATGCCCTTTTTCCCTGGATTGCCCTGGAAGATGCCATAGCAATGGCAATCATGGAGCCTGTTTCGCCTTTTGTGACTGTCACCGTATGTGTACTAGATGCCGCTCACAGAGGCGATTCAGCAGCGCTACACAGCAGCATGCTTTTGCTTTTGCATGATAGCAGAGATGGTTTATCAGCCATATTGTACCATCTACCATACCATAAATTGGTAATAAGATGATCGTGGCTACCAGTCCTTTTGCACTGTTCCATTTTGCTGCTGTCATAGTGCCCCTGGCTGCTCTTAGCCAGGGGCGCAAAAGCCAAAATTGGGAATGACTCCCTGAGTCAATCCCTCCTTTTTGGTATCTAAAAATAGAATCAGTCCTGCCTAGAAAATGGCAAGTGTACTAGAGAACCACTGTATCAGAGAACTCAGAGAGCACAGTTGCTCTGTGTCAGATCCTGCAGAAATTATGAGCTGTATTCTATTCACAGGGGGTGCTCCTGCAACAACCCCACCTGTTGATTCCGTTCTTCCCTCAGCCTTCCTGGGCTACCGTAGCATTGTCCCCCCACTTGTGTGATGAAGTAATAAAGAATGCAGGAATAAGACACAGTGACTTGTTAGTGAGATATGAGTGGAAGGCAGCCTCCAGCTGCTATGATAGTCCAGACAGGACATTAAGGAGTGTGTAGGAGAGGAGCCCAGCATCCCTCTGCTAGTTCAGGGGCAATTGAATCTTTTCTTTACACATGAAGGGTGGGGGCTGATGAAGCTCAGCCCCCTGTTGCTATGATGATGATGGTTATCAGCCATATTGTACCATCTACCAGGAAAAATTAGGGCCAGGCGCCCTTGATTGACCTGACGGATGCTAGTCAGCATGGTTACCAGTCCTTTTGCACTGCCCCATGTGCCAATAGGCTGATGATGATGATGGGTATCAATCTTATTGTACCATCAGCCACCCATGGCGGGGGGGGGGAGCAAGGATGTTGGTGTTGAGTGCTGCACCATCGCGTCTATCTGCAGCATTCAGTAAAGATAGGGTGACATGTAAAAGAGTCAAGAGAGGATTGTTTTCCCTTTCACTTCTGGGGGTGGGTGGGTGTGTGCGTAAATTGCCGAGCTATGCCCTGACCCACCGCGGACACTGTTTTTGACCCTAGAAGCATTTGGAGCTCAGCCAAGAATGCAAATGCTTTTCGGATACTGCAGGAACTGTGGGATAGCTTGAGTCCTCCAGTCCATGAGTGTCCATTTGATTCTTTGACTTTCCGTTACGCTTGTCACGCAGCAGTGCGCTGAGTCCCTGCTATGGCGTCTGTCTGGAGATTTTAAAAAAATGATTTTGAATTTCGTCTTCTGTAACGGAGCGCTGATAGAACAGATTTGCCTGCCCTTACAGCGATCACGTCCGCATGGTCCATGCGGGAGCTCTTTCTTTATTTTGATTTTTAACTGCATCGCCACACGTGCTGATCGGAGCTCCATGCTGGGCAAACAGGAAATATTCAAAACTTCGCGGGGCTTTTCCTGTCTACCTGGCCACTGCATCCGAGTTCAGATTGCTGTCCAGAGCGGTCAGTGGTGCACTGTGGGATACCGCCCAGAGGCCAATACCGTCGATCAGCGGCCACACTAACCCTAATCCGATATTGTAATACCAATACTAGCGCTACTCCTCTCGTTAGGGAGGAGTACAGAAACCGGTTTAAAGAGCCATTAAAATCGATATAAGGTGCCTCCTAGTGTGGACGGTTGTGGCGTTAAATCGGTTTTAGGCTCCTAAAACCGATTTAAACGCCTAGTGTAGACCAGGCTTAAATCATCCCAGCCAGGGCTTTGTCAAGCCTGACCTTAAAAACCTATAAGGAAGGAGATTCCACCACCTCCCTAGGGAACCCATTCCAGTGTTTCACCACCCTCCTAGTGAAAAAGGTTTTCCCAATATCTAACCTAAACCTCCCCCACTGCAACTTGAGACCATTATTCCTCATTCTATCACCTGGTACCACTGAGAACAGTCTAGATCCATCCTCTTTGGAGTTCCCTTTCAGGTAGTTGAAAGCAGCTATCAAATCCCCCCTCATTCTTCTCTTCTGCAGACTAAACAATCCTTCAGCCTCACCTCATAAGTCATGTGCTGCAGCCCCATAATCATTTTTGTTGTCCTCCGCTGGACTCTTTCCAATTTTTCCACATCCTTCTTGTAGTGTGGGGCCCAAAATTGGACACAGTACTCCAGATGAGGCCTCACCAATGTCGAATAGAGGGGAATGATCATGACCCTTGATCTGCTGGCAATGCCCCTACTTATACAGCCCAAAATGCCATTAGCCTTCTTGGCAACAAGGGCATACTGTCGACTCATATCCAGCTTCTCGTCCACTGTAACCCCTTGGTCCTTTTCTGCAGCACTGCTGCTTAGCCATTCGGTCCCTAGTCTGTAGCAGTGCATGGGATTCTTCCGTCCTAAGTGCAGGACTCTGCACTTGTCCTTGTTGAACCTCATCAGGTTTCTTTTGGCCCAATCCTCTAATTTGTCTAGGTCCCTCTGTATCCTATCCCTACCCTCCAGCGTATCTACCACTCCTCCCAGTGTAGTGTCATCTGCAAACTTGCTGAGACTGCAGTCCACGCCATCCTCCAGATCATTAATGAAGATATTGAATAAAATTGGCCCCAGAACCAACCGTTGGGGCACTCTGCTTGATACCGGCTGCCAACTAGACATGGAACCATTGATCACTACCCGCTGAGCCCGACGATCTAGCCAGCTTTCTATCCACCTTATAGTCCATTCATCCAGCCCATACTACTTTAACTTGCAGGCAAGAATACTGTGGGAGACCGTAACAAAAGCTTTGCTAAAGTCAAGGAATAACACATCCACTGCTTTCCCCTCATCCACAGACCCAGTTATCGCCTCATCCTATTGGGACCCAGGAAGTGCCCGCCCACTGCTAAAGGACCTCCCCCCAGCCTAAGGGGAGGATCCACTGGGCCTGGAAACCAAATGATTCCGGGGGACAACTAATGAAATAGCAGGAACAGGAGTGTGGTCAAAGGGTCTGTCATAAACAGATAGTTAAGGGTTAATGTCTCTTTTACCTGTAAAGGGTTAAGAAGCTCAGTAAACCTGGCTGACACCTGACCAGAGGACCAATAAGGGGACAAGATACTTTCAAATCTTTGTGGAGGGAAGTCTTTGTTTTGTGTTCTTTGTTTGGGGGTTGTTCGCTCTCGGGACATGAGAGGGACCAGACATCCATCCAGGCTCTCCAAATCTTTCTGAATCAGTCTCATGTTTCAAATTTGTAAGTACCTAGTCAGTAAGGCGTGTTAGTCTTCTGTTTGTTTTCTCAACCTGTAAATGTTTCTTTTGCTGGAAGGATTTTTACCTCTGTTTGCTATAACTTTGAACCTGAGGCTAGGGGGGATTTCTCTGGCTATATAATTTAAATACCCTGTAAGCATTTTTCATTCTGATTTTACAGAGATAATTTTTACCTTTTCTTTTTCTTTAATTAAAAGCTTTCTTTTTAAGAATCTGATTGATTTTTCTTTGTTTTAAGATGCAAGGAGTTGGGTCTGGACTCACCAGGAGTTGAGGGGGGGAAGGGAGAAGGGATGGTTAATTTCTCCTTGTGTTAAGACCCAAGGGGTTTGGGTCTTGGGTTCCCCAGGGAAGGTTTAGGGGGAATGGAAAGTGTACCAAAACACTATATTTTTGGTTGGTGGCAGCGCTATCAGATCTAAGCTAGAAATTAAGCTTAGAAGGGTACATGCAGGTCCCCACATTTGGACGCTAAAGTTCAAAGTGGGGAGAAAACCTTGACAGGGTCAAACTAAGGGAACCTGACTGGGACTCCAAGCAGAGAACCCTGGACAGCACCCACTGCTCCTCAAAGGTGTCAAGGGAACCAGTGGACACAGTCACAGGAGACCCCATCGGCCAACCTCCTCGCCCTGGTTTTATAAATGGCCATTTTAGCCAGGGCTAGGAGGAGGCTGACTAGGAGGTCCTGTGACTTCGTGGGGCCATGAATAGGGAGTGCATAAATAAGAAGGTGAGGGGAAAAGTGCAACCAAAAACGTAACAGGATGTCTAAGAGGAGCCAGAATAGGGGCTGCAACCTGGCGCACTCCAGGTAAACGTGCGCCAGGGTCTCCCTCACGCCACAGAAGGGGCAGGTGTCCGGGACGGGGTAAACCGCACCAGATACACGCCCGTGCTCATGCCCCCATGAAGGAGCTGCCAACTGATATCCCCTGTGGGCCTCAGGACCAGGGTAGAATATAGGCTGGTCCACCGGAGTGCCTCACCCTCGAAAGGTGACAGGAGGTCCCGCCACTTTGTGTCGGGGTGGGATGCGAGTGTGAGGAAGTGAAGGGTGTAGAGCACGAGCATGTATAGGTGTTTTCTTGGTGCAGTCTGGAAACGAACTGGCTGCAAGTCATGCAGCTGGCTCATGGTGAAGGGGCACAGGGGCCTGTTATCTCCTCATAGAAGGCAATTAGATTAGTCAGGCATGATTTGCCCTTGGTGAATCCATGCTGACTGTTCCTGATCACTTTCCTCTCCTCTAAATGCTTCAAAATTGATTCCTTGAGGACCTGCTCCATGATTTTTCCAGGGACTGAGATGTGGCTGACTGGCCTGTAGTTCCCCGGATCCTCCTCCTTCCCTTTTTTAAAGATGAGCACTACATTTGCCTTTTTCCAGTCATCTGGGACCTCCCCCGATCACCATGAGTTTTCAAAGATAATGGCCAATGGCTCTGCAATCACATCCGCCAACTCCTTTAGCACCCTCGGATGCAACGCTAAGGAGAGTAACTTCTGTTGGAAATCTTTAGTGTCCACTAGATTTTGTAAAAGGAAGAATGGCACTAGGGAAACAATTTAAATTTGGTTAGGTAATAAAACAAATTGTATATATCCTTGTTCTGAATCAGAGTCTACTGAATGAATCACAAACAGAAATGAGCACAACAAAGAGAGAAAGCTATAAGGACCTAGCCAGAATGCAGTCCCCAGGTAAAGTGTTCAAATTTCAAACAGTAAACAAGTGCATCTCCCAGAACATCAAAAAATCAGGAAAGACTCTAAAAGAACTCAATTTAGTTTGCCTTTATTAAATGCATAGTGCTATTGTTGGATTTTAAAACCACATACATCTAAAAATCCAAAGTTATCATTCCTATAAAATATGGAAATATGTCCCTTGATTTAGGTAAAATATTGCATTACTGCAGATGGGGTTAATTTTATGCTTTATTATAATGAAATAATGCATTCATGTAATATCTTGTGTTTTATTTCCTTAGGCTTGGGGGAGGGAGAAAAGAATGAATTAATGTACTATGTAAGGACATATTAATTGTGAAACCACAAACACAATCACATTCAGATAAATGCAAATTTTGAGCATTTACTGCAAATATATGTATGTACAGAGTCAGATTTGAACACAAATATAGGGAGGGACCAATCCTGCAATCCCTACACATGCCCATATCTTTTCATGTTTAATTCAATTCAAATAGACACCCTGCATGTATGTTTTTTGAATGTGTGATCACTGAATGAATGTGATTCATTTCCATTTATATGATTTCAATTTGTAGTACACATCAGACACTTCTCCTCAATGAGGACTAAACCTGTCAGAAGTCTGCAGTTTAAAAAGAAGCCCATTTAGATCTGAGCATAAAACAGAACTTTTCTTAACTACTAATTCTATTTAATGCTTTAAAAAAAATCAAAAGTTGACAATCAAGAATTTGAGTAAACTTTCTAAATATGCTTCAGCTAGGGCTAGGCTGTGGACAATCCTGCTCAATTAGGGAAGAGCTGATGGGCAGTGTTCTGGGAAAACCTGCATATATATATAGTAGTGCAGGACAGAACTCACACCACATGGAGTCAGAGGGCATGTCTACACTACAGTAAAAGCAGTGCATCTGTGCTGCCACAGGGCCATATTGTAGACACATCCTACATCAACAAAAGGGATTTTTCTCTCACTTTAGTAAACTCGCTTCTCCAAGAGGCATTAGCTAGATCAACAGAAGCTGCACCTACATCAGGGGTTAGGTCAACCTAACCACAGCACTCAGGGTGCAAAAGTTTTCATACCCTTGAGCATGGATCTAATTTAAGTAGTAGACTAGGTCAGAATCCCACTGCTATAGGAAAAAGATCTTTGTGGATAGGGGAGAACAGCCCCTTTCTGAAGAATGAACATGAAGGAGCAGGCAACTGTTAACTCTCAAGAAAATATAGGGGTGGCAAACAGGCCTCAGAAGACTGAGGAAGGATGAGAGCCCTCATCAAGTTGCAGGCAGTCCGTCAGGAGTCATCTCTCCTCTTCCAGAAGACTACAAAGGTAGTGTTTCCCTTTAGCTGGAGAGAATATTTAGAAGGGGAAAAAAAAACCTTGTTTGGCAGTCTCCTGATGGTAGCCTTCAACTATCTGAAGAGGGGTTCCAAAAAGGATGGAGCTAGGCTGTTCTCAGTGGTGGCAGATGACAGAACAAGAAGCAGTGGTCTCAAGTGGCAGTGGGGGAGGTCTAGGCTGGATATTAGGAAATACTGTTTCACTAAGAGGGTGGTGAAGCAATGGGTTATCTAGAGAGGTGGTGAAATCTCCATCCTTAGAGGTTTTTAAGGCCCGGCTTGACAAAGCCTTGGCTGGGATGATTTAGTTGGTGTTGGTCCTGCTTTGAGCAGGGGATTGGACTAGATGACCTCCTGAGGTCTCTTCCAACCCTAATATTCTATGATTCTATGCTAATAACTGTCCTTTGGGGGTAAAAGAAGAAGTTAATTGCACTTTTTTATACCATTTATTACTGAAAATAGCTTGACTTTTTTTTAATTTGTTATTATAGGTTATGGTAATACGTTATGAATTTATATATATTTATAATTAAACTTAAAATAAATGTTTAAATCAAATCTTTACAACAGTGCTTTACCTATCCTCTCTTGTTATAGGTGCTAAAGGCCTGCTAGCAGTCAGCTTCTCAGGGATACCTTTCGTCCAAAATTATGCAGATTATATACATATGCAGAGAAATTACTTTGCTTCCACCTAAATGGCTGCATTGCAGTGTAACGCAGCAGTACAGAAATAAGGGTGGTAATGTGAAAAGTGATATTTGTCAATATCACTTTTCACAGAAGACTTAGTGCCCCATTGCCACCCATACTTCCGTGCTGCTGCTGCCACCTGGGGCTGACAGCCAGAGCCCTGCTGCCTCCAGGTGATGGACTGGGCGTGAGGGAGCCTGGGTGGCGGGGCTCCGTCTGTCAGCCCCAAGGCAGTGGGGCGCTGGCTGTTGCCTTTATCCCCACCTCCTGGGTGTGCATGGCCATTCTGCATGAGCCCCAGTCATCCAGGGCTGACAACCAGAGCTTTAAAAAAAAAAAAAAGGCACACAGCTCACATCTCCCTTGACACATTCCTGCACCTTCCTTGGGTGGCCCGCCCCAAAATTTGAGAACTGCTGCTCTAAATAACCCATCAGCACAGCCTCGAACCTCTTGATACAGTAACTTCATAAAGCAGCAAACAGAATCATAGTGAACACTGTTCTTTATACTCAGAGATGTTAGGAGACACTGCTTAAACAAGGTTGTTGTTTTTTTATTAAGTATTTATGTATATGAGTTAGTTCCCTTTCCCCTTTGTTTATGGCCTGAAGACTATGGCCAACAAGTGGCTTAAGCATTACATAAATTGTGAAATATTATTATTAGAGCTGTCAATTAATCAATTAACTCAAGGTCCCTGTATCATGTCTCAAGTGAAACAGATAATTAGTAATGTATTAAGCCATAGTCAGCATGCCCTTAACACATATACTAAATATTTATTCAGTGCCAGAAAAAGAGATCCATATTGTTATTCAATATACACTGACATTCTAACTCAGGGTTTCTCAAACAGGGGTCGCCGCTTGTGTAGGGAAAGCCCCTGGCGGGCCGGGCCAGTGTGTTTATCTGCCCCGTCCGCAGGTCCGGCCGATCGCGGCTCCCACTGGCCGCGGATCGCTGCTCCGGGCCAATGGGAGCTGCTGGAAGCGGCGGCCAGTAAGTTCCTCAGCCCACGCCGCTTCCAACAGCTCCCACTGGCCTGGAGCAGCGATCTGCAGCCAGTGGGAGCCGCGATCAGCCAGACCTGCGGACGGGGCAGGTAAACACACCGGCCCGGCCCGCCAGGGGCTTTCCCTACACAAGCGGCAACCCCTGTTTGAGAAACCCTGTTCTAACTGCTGTAAGAGCATCATTTCACGTCTTAAAAGAAAAATATGCGGCAGCAGTACTTCTACAGTTAAGATTACAAACCACTGTCCATTCTAGGAGGAATAGTTTAGGGAAGGCTCCCAAAGTAACAGGTGAAAAGTTACATATTTCTGCCCCACAACAATTTTGCCTATCTTTACTGGCCTGTGTTCTTTGCCAGACCCCGATCTACTTCACTCTGTGGTTGTCTATGGCTGACTGCTTTAATACCCTGATGCTCAGAGTATGACCAGGTTTATTCAGTGCTCCATACTCTGATTTCCAAACGTACTAACTTTAAAAGAAAAAAAAAAAAAAACTACGTTGACTGAATAAGGAGTTCTGAATAAATGGACCCTGCATTTCACCCTAGGTGTTTAGCACTGAGCTCTCACTCTAGAGAATGGACTGCTGCTGTATTAATCCAAGCTGAAGCATTCTGATCTCTACTTTTAGAAGATTTACTACAGTTTTCTAGAAACTTACTGCTCATCACTGGCATATACTGTAGGATTGTGGTAGTTAACAGTGGGTAACCAGAACCAATAATTTACCTATTTTTATCTATGCTTGTTCCAGATACAAGCAAACTTAATAAAAGAAACTGCCTACAACTTTAAAACTATCTGTTTCGGACAGATCGATATAGCTGGTTATTTTTATTCCCATTCAAAGAGCCTCTAATTGCTTGTCTTTCAAATCATAACTCCAACAATAAATACTGACATGCTTGGAGATCATTGTACTTTTTACACAATCAAACAAGCCTATAACTTATTTAGTTTATTTATATCACTCACACTTAAATTAAAAAATAATGCTTTGCATCCTACCCTAGTTGTCCTCTTCCTTTAGGCAAATGCTCATTCCTCTCTCCCCCAGACCCAAAGTTTACACTGAGATTAAAATTAAAGGAACATTGGTCAGATACCTAAGGATCCAAATTTGGATTTTGTTTTTAAGAAGTTACAAAACCAAATATTAAGAGGAAAATGTTTTCTTCAGGACTTAAACATAGGGTGACCAGACAGCAAATGTGAAAAACTGGGATGGGGTGGAGGGTAATAGGACCCTAAATAAGAAAAAGTCCCCAAAATCGGGACTGTCCCCATAAAATTGAGACATCTGGTCACTCTACTTAAACATCACCCTGCAGAATCTACAGGCATGCAACTACTAGGCTGCATAAATTTTTGAAGGCTTTGTGATCCTTTTAAATGCATGAAAGACAGAAAGTGAAATTCACATATCTATTTTCATTGGCCAAGCTGAAAGGAACATCAAAAGTAAAACACCATGACAGTCAAAAGTAAAATAGATTTTTAAAAGTTTCTTGGGTTGCAGCAACCTAAGGTGTCATTTAAATTTCTTCTTTGCAGTGTAAGTTTCTATCCAATAACAATCTCATACAGTAATAAAAGTGGATGTACCCATCCACATACATACATGCTGAAGTTTCCAACAGCACCTATTGATTATGGGTGCCCAATTTGAGACACCTCAGGCCCAATTTGCTGCGGTTCTGAACCCCACTGACTTCAGCTTGAGTCGTGGGTGCTCTGCACCTCTGGAAACCAGGCCTCCGAAATCGCAAGTTGGGCGCCCAAAGACGGAGGTGCCCAAAACCAGCAGTTGCATTTTGGCCATGCTGCGACCACTGGTTATAATGCTGTTGCAAGGACGGCCTCCCTGATCCACCCGCCTTAAGGCTGCGGGTACCACATTTCCCACAGGCCCATCATCTGGGCACCACCAGGGAGCCCGCCACCTCGTGTTGGGGCTGGGAGGCGCCACGCCACCACAGCGGCCCAGCTCCATCGCGCCCAGCTCCCAGCAGCCTCGCTGAGCGGGGGGCAGCATGAGGCCAGTGCTCAGGTCATGGGCCAGTGGCACAATAGGATGCCCTGTTACATAGGAACGGGGTGGGGGGGCCCAAGCGCTTCCAGGGGATGGATGGCAGCGACGCTGGTGGGTGTTGTGTTGTGTGTTGTGTGTTGTGTGCAGCCCCTCCCCCAAAGTCACGGCCCCCAGCCCAGAGACCACTGCCCTGCTGCCCCAGGACAGCAGGTCCCTGAGGTGGCCGAGCCTGGCTCCCCGAGTACTCACAGGAACCTGGCCCGGCCGCTCCGACCCCTCCGCCGCCTCCTCGTCCAGCTCCATGCTGCGCCGCCTCCCCTCACGCAGCGGCCCGCTACTAGGGCCACACACAGGCAAGGAGGCGGCAACCCGCTGCGCATGCGCGGCCACCTCCCCAGCCCGTTGTTAGGGACTCGCTCGGAGCAAGGGAAGGGCGGGGACGAGTGGCGCGAGCGCCGGCGGCAGCGCGGGAGCCGTTGAAGAAAACGAGAGAGAAGAGCGCGCGATTCCGTCAAGAGCGCGAGGAAGAGCCGTTGGGCGCGCGCGCGCGCGCGAGAGAGAGTTCCTTCCCCGAGGAAGGACTGAACGTGCGCGCGCTGCTGAGGCGATCTAGGTGCCTAGGCGGCGGTGGTTGTTGCTGCTGTTGAAATGCCCGGATGTCAATGAAGGCAGTATCCAGTAGCAGTGCTCGTGTGTTACTTGCCTGCTGATGGTCCTGCCCACGCAGGGCGCTAGCCCCGTCAGCCTCTCCAGTTGCTTGCCAATGATGAGCATCTGTTCCCTTTGCAAAGCCTTGGTGCACCCAGCCTGGGGGCTGCGTGTCATGCCCACTGCACCCTGGCAGTGAAACTGTACCTGCCTTCGTCCTGTGTTATGATGGTGCCACATAATGGCACTTCTTAACGGCAAATCCAAGGGGGGCAACTACTTTTTAAATTTTATTAAATGTCAACTTTTTTTCTCCACAGAAAATTTAAAAAAAATCGCAGAAGAACGTAACCATCAGGGATATCCCTACGCCCCCCCCCCCGAATTTCCCCAACACCCCCCTCCCCAGTTTTGTGAACTAATTACATGCAGTGTTGACAATTTAGTGATTGTTTGAAAATCTGAATTGAAATTGAAACATTAATACACACTTTAAAAGCATATAAAGTGTATGATAAAATACATGTGTCTGAAAAAGTATAATAGATTTGAAAAGTATGAACACAGACTAACTTCCTTATACGGCTGTTGTTTTTTATGACAATGTCAGTGCATTCATTTCAGTGATGTTGGCCAGCCTAATAGTTTCAAATGATTTGTAAGCAAAATCTAAATTAGCTCTCCCTGACAGCTAGTGATTAGCTAGGGCTGGGGGGAAAGGCTTCAGGACCAGATTGTATTTACATTCACACCTAATCTACCTAGGTATCCAGCAAACAGAGCTGTGTTGCCCAAGTGATAGATTTTGGCTGGGGTTGGGTTACAAATCACTTGAATGCGGGGGCGGGGGGTAATGAAATGTTGTTATTCTTATTGTATAAGTAAAGGGCAGTAGTACTGTACTTAGCCTGTGCTGATTGAGGGCATCAAGAGAGAGGGTGGGGACAGGTTTTTTGCTTGATGGTCTGCCTGAGTCACAAGTACTATTTGTACTTGCTCCTCTCCACTGTTTAAAGACAGAGCTGATTAGGCTCCATAGATAGTCTTTTGTTTTGTAAAGTGACCAGTACATGCATCCGATGAAGTGGGTATTCACCCACGAAAGCTCATGCTCCAAAACATCTGTTAGTCTATAAGGTGCTGCGGGACTCTTTGTTGCTTTTTACAAATCCAGACTAACACGGCTACTCCTCTGATACTTGACTACAGCTGAAATCACTGATAATCAGGTCTAGGGGACAGTGTTTCTATGGCTCGGACCTGAGCAGGGCTGGCAGCTGGCCCACTGCTGGCCCACCTGTCTCCCATTCTCCTCTTCTTCATCCAAGAGCTCCTCCTCAGTGTTGCCTGCGGTGGCTCGGGACTCCCACTCCTCATAGGTGTCCATGTTGCTCTTGGGGGTCGTGAGGTCATCACTGAACCTCATTGTAGAAGTGGCATGTCTGCAGTAAGGAACCAGAACAACTGTTCATCTCCCTGGTCTTCTGGTATGCCTGCCAAAGCTATTTGATTTTCACGTGGCACTGCTGAGTGTTCCTGGTGTAGCCCTTGTCTCCCCGTCCCATGCGATCTTTTCATAGATGTCTATGTTACTATGGCTGGATTGGAGCTGTGCCTGGGCAGACTCTTCTCCCCACAGACCAATAAGATCCACCACCTCCTCTGTATTCCAGGCCAAAGCATTTTTGGGACATTGAGTGTGTTTGAAACCCAACCTTTCCTGTGAGCAGGATTTGAACCTGCGCAGGGAAACCCCACAGGATTTCAAGTCCAACGCCTTAACCACTCAGTCATCATGGCTGCATATTGGAATGTTGAGTTGCCATAATCAGCCATGCTGGTGACCGCTCCACGCTGAACAAACAGGAAAGGGGAATTCAAATGTTCCTGGGGCTTTAACAGGAGGGGCTGTTTCCTGTGTACCTGGCTGCTGAGCAGCAGGATTGAAAACGTCCACCAGAGCGGTCACAGTGGCGCATTGTGGGACACCTCCTGGAGGCCAGTAAAGTCAACATAAGCAACACACCATCTACACTGCCTCTTCGTCAACCTAACAACTTTGATTTAAGAGCTATGCCTCTCACAAAGGTGGAGTAATTAAGTCGACGTAGCAGATGAGTTACATTAGCAGAATGGACCTGGTAGCGGACACAGACATTATTAGGGTCAACGTAAGCTGCCTTACGTTGACCTAACTGTATAATGTAGACCAGGCCTACATCTTGCAGATTCTTTCTGCATAACATCCCTAAAATTTGGCCTTTCCTCTCCAACCCCACAGCTAAAATTTTCATCCAGGCTCTCATCATCTTGTGTCTCACTTACTGTAACATCCTTTTTTGGGGTCTTGATATTGTAATCCCTTAAAATATTTAAATAAAAAAAATATATATATGGTGAATCCATGAGCTGCTATCAAAAACCTTGAGTTAAAGTCTGCTTTTCTATATAAAGAAAGAATCAGGGTAAAATCTAATTTTTGAGATCAAGCGTAATAAATGTGGCACAATAGATCATGCACAGTATTAAGGGCTTGATCCTGCGGGGACCCAGAGGCTGTGCTGCTGGGTGCAAGAGACTGGCAAAGTCATCGCAGACATTGGGACCACAGCTGTGTCTGCAGGAGACATCATCGTGTATTTTATTGGGATCATCCACTGAGCCTGCTTTGCTCCCAAACTCCCTCCCAGAGCCCGCACCCTGCACCACCTCCTGTACCCCAGCTCTGAGCCCTCTCTCACATCCAAACTCCCTCCCTCTTAGTAAACCGGAATTTTTTACTTACCGGCACCACCATTCCCCAAAGATCCCAGATAACAAAGCTTTTACTGTCATTTGAAATGGGTCTCCTTACTGTGCCAATGATTTTGAAGCAGAACTTTTCATTGACATGATTAGTGCAAATTAGGTAAATTAAATAACCTATTTAAAGTCCCAAGGTGAGCGTCTCTCGGATCCGGCATTCCACACCTGCTCCCGCACCCCAACTCTCTTCCCCGAGCCCCCTCCCGTACCCCAACTCTATCCCAGAGCCAGCACCCCACACCTCCTCCCAGACCCCAACCCCCTGACCCGAGCCCCCTCCCGTACCCAAACTCTCTCCCAGAGCCCGTGCCCCGCACCCACTCCCGCACTCTGAAACCCTGGTGTCCGTTCCTCTGCCCAGGAGCAGCAGGGACATGTTGCCTCTTCCAGGGAGCCACGTGGAGCCAGGTAGGGAGCCTGCCAGCCCCACTCCAACCAGACTATAAACCGGATTTTCACTGAAGATCAGTGTGAAGTTATCTGATTAAAATATGGCCACATAGATCATTGCTGCAACCACTGTTATATTACTGCAACAAATCTTATACAAAGTGTGTCATATAAGGTTTCTATGGAAAGGTTATGATTTGCTGAATATGCTTATGCTATTTGTATGCATGTATCATTTTTGTATCTGAAGTTATGAGTATTAATTATGTACCTGTATTCCAAATTTTTTGCTCATGTGGAAATACCAAAAAGGTGTTTAGCCAGCATATTGTGAAGGAACTATTCAAGAAAATGGCCCATCAAAGAACACTTAACTCACAATGGACCATGGAAGTTGTCTATCTACACTTAATTGACTTTCCTGTGACTGTTCTAACTGCAGTATGGGTAATGGCTTCTGCTATGACTAAGCGAAATCATTCCTGAACATGTGATTTGGCCATGTCATTCCAAACACCATCTTGTTGCCTGTAATTTTCCACAGTGAGAACAATGGGATTCCCTTCACTTGTCAGAAGCTATAAAAGGCCCTTGAAACATCTCCATTTTGCCTCTTTCCTGCTCAGACCTATGGACTATGAACTTTCCCTGGGAGCATTCTAACGAAGGGACTGAGGACCTTGCAGTGATTTGGAAGCAACCAGAGACTTAACAAGCCAGCAATTTATCCCATCATTGCTTCAAGCCTGATCCAAGAATTTTGCAATTGTTGTATGTATTTGATTCCTTTAACCAATTTTAACTTTCACCTTTCTTTCTTTATTTTTTTTTTAATAAATAAATCTTTAGATTTTAAGAACAAGGAGTACTTGTGGCACCTTAGAGACTAACACATTTATTTGGGCATAAGCTGTCATGTGCTAAAACCCACTTCATCGGATGCATGCAATGGAAAATACAGTAGGAAGATATATATACATACAAAGAGAACATGAAAAAATGGGTGTTGCCATACCAACTATAATGAGACTAATCAGTTAAGGTGGGCTATTAGCAGCAGGAGAAAAAAAAACTTTTGTAGTGATAATCAGGATGGCCCATTTCCAACAGTTGACAAGAAGGTGTGAGTAACTAGGGGGAAAATTAGCATGGGGAAATAGTTTTACTTTGTGTAATGACCCATACACTCCCAGTCTTTATTCAAGCCTAATTTAATGGTGTCCATTTTGCAAATTAATTCCAATTCAGCAGTTTCTCGTTGGAGTCTGTTTTTGAAGTTTTTTTGTTAAAGTATTGCAACTTTTAGGTCTGTAATTGAGTGACCAGGGAGGTTGAAGTGTTCTCCAACTGGCTTTTGAATGTTATAATTCTTCACATCTGATTTGTGTCCATTTATTCTTTTGCGTAGAGACTGTCCGGTTTGGCCAATGTACATGGCAGAGGGGCATTGCTAGCACAAGATGGCATATATCACATTGGTAGATGTGCTGGTGAACGGGCCTCTGATGGTGTGGCTGATGTGATGAGCTCAAGATGAGCAGTGCAAATTAATTAATTGGTTCACCACTTCATCAGTAGAAAGTGGATATACACTAGCCTTTGGAAACTTGAGCAAGCACCCTTACCAAACACTTCAAGAAAACTCACTGCTAAAGATAAACAGTTAAACAAATTTATTGACTACAAAAGATAGATTTTAAGTGGTTATAAGTGATAGGCAAAAAGTCAGTCACCAAAAGAAAAGAAAATATAAGCCTATTAGACTGGGCAATATCTAGATGCAGCAGTTTCTCACCCCGCTGGATATTGCAGTCCATAGTACACAGGTTTCATCCTTGAAACCTGGGCCAGTTCCCTCTGTTGGAGTTTTCAGAGTGTTCTTTAAAAGCAGCAAAGAGTCCTGTGGCACCTTATAGACTAACAGACGTATTGGAGCATGAGCTTTCGTGGGTGAATATCCACTTCGTCGGATGCAGAGTGTTCTTGTTGCTTGCAGCATAGGTGGGGGCATGAGAAAGGCCAAGCATGGGCCCCCTGTGTTCTGTTTTATATCCTCAGTACCATGTGCTTGGAGAACACAAGTCCAGGCAGGTCTGGTGGCCATTGCTGAATCCCAAGGCAAGGTTGAGCAATTCCTCTGGTGTGGCCTCATGCAGGTGAGTCATTGAATTGTAGCTCCTTTGCTGGACAATGGCAGTTGATGGGTGGTTTGACACCTTGCCTGGGCGTTGATTACTTTCCTTGCTATTGTCTCTGGGGGGCTAATATCTGGCTAATTCCCCAACTTACAGCATGTTTTAGTGACAACCATACATAATAAATAATTAGAGATATGCCAATCTCCTAGAACTAGAAGGGACCTTGAAAGGTCATTGAGTCCAGCCCCCTGCCTTCACTAGCAGGACCAATTTTTGCCCCAGATCCCTAAGTGGCCCCCTCAAGGATTGAACTCACAACCCTGAGGTTTAGTAAGCCAATGCTCAAACCACTGAGCTATCCCTTCCCCCAACACAATCAATTCTCATAACTTCATATGCATTAATGATATACATATTTAGATAGAACAGTGACTTTCAGCTGACCATAACCTTTCCCCTGAAACCTCACGTGGCATGCTTTACATGCAATATCACAATTATATACAAATGAGGAATATGGTGGTGACAAGACGCTCCCCCAAGGTATAGTATGTCACAAGGGGAATCTCAAGTAGGAGCAGAAAGGCTGTTTTACCTCTGTATTTGTCACCAGTGTGACCACTGCTGGAATACTGTGTCCAGTTCTGGTGTCCACAATTCAAAAAGGATGTTGATAAATTGGAGAGTGTTCAAAAAAAGTCCATGAGAATGATTAAAAGATTAGAAAATATGCCTTATAGTGATAGACTCAAGGATCTCAATCTATTTAACTTAAAGAGAAGGTTAAGATGTGACTTGATCACAATCTATAAGTACTCCTACAAGGAGCACAAATATTTAATAACAGGCTCTTCAATCTAGCAGAGACAGGTCTAACACAATCCAGTGGCTGGAAGTTGAAGCTAGACAAATCAGACTAGAACGAGGGCATATATTTTTAATGGTGAGAACAATTAACTGTTGGAACAACTTACCAACGATTGAGGTGGATTCTCCATTACGGACAATTTACAAATCAAGATTGATTATCATTCTAAAAGTTCTCCTCTAGGAATTATTTTGGTGAACGTCTATGGTCTGTGTTATGCAGCAGGTCAGACTAGATGATCACAATGGCCTTGAATCTATGAAAGATGGAGCTCAAGGCACTAGATAGCCAGACCCAGCACCCATATAGGGCTTAATAGAGCAATGTCAAGACCTTAAATTACAGCTATAAACAAACTGGAAGCCAATGCAATGATCAGAGCCCAGGCATAATATTCTCCATATGAGAAAAAACATGGTAAGCAAGCAGACAACTTTAGTGAGCACAAGTTGAAGTTTCTGAATGATCTTGAGCACATCACAGCAATCCAGTCTGAGGGTGACAAAGGCCTTGTTCGTTCATGTGAGGTATGCATCCAAGAGGTAATTATTTTGGGACATTACTATAGAATACTGATTTACTGTTTTAACAGTGATCAAAGATACCTGTCAAGACAAAAGGGAGGACTTGAATGCCAGACACTTGATTCTCAGACATTTTCTTGCTTTTATTGTGCTCATAAAAAATTAAATAAAAACCACATGCAGGAATTTAGCAGAATGTCTGAGAAGTAAAGTTACCTTCCATCTCAAAATTGGTCAAAGCATCTCCAGTATTTACAAATCATGACAGACAATTTGCTCTCCGAAGAGTTTTCCTTTATTCTCAGACACGAACAAAAAAGCATTGTCCAGTATAAATGAAAATGTACTGCAATAGTGTAGACTAGTGATCACAGCACAGGGCAGGGGCCAAAACTCTTAGGTTCTATTCTGAGCTTTATTAATGATTCATTATGGGGAATTAAGTCATTCACTTCATTGCTCTGTGTCTCAGTTTCCTGTAGGTAGAGAGGACTAATCTCTCCCTCACATTCATATTGTGAGAATTAACATTTGCAAAGCTTTGGATTTCTTCATGGGTAACAGGTGTTATAAAAAGTCAAAATATTGGATTTTAATGGCTAGAAATCAGGTGAGGCCTCATGCAAGCACTGGGAATTGAAAATATTGACCCCTGATTGCATGCAAAAGAGATTCTATAGAGATTTTTCCCAGTGACCAAGTGTGCATGCCAATCTCCTGGCTCCAAAGCCTTGCTATTTCTTTTTTGGCATTCCAACCAACATCTGATAACACAGCTCCAGTGAGTGTTCCAGTGACAGATATCTTGAGTCACACGTTATGCAATCCTTATCCTCAGCGGGATGCTAGTAAGAGCCCATTAAATCTGCCCACACAACATGTCTAATGTTTAAGCAGAAAGTGTTAGGAAATTATGATGGATTTATAGAGCTTTTCTCTAGATTTCACATGAATTGGGGAAAGTTCCTTATGGAAAATGTAAAACTAATTGTGGATTTTCCTGCTGAGATAATGTTTAAAGGTACAAGTTTTTCCGTAATGAAATCAGAGGTTCACAACTCAAAACTGACATTTCTGGCAAGCATCTTTAGGGAATAGCCTGTGAACTGGTAAATCAGTTGCCTTACTAAACCTCCTGTCACGCTAAAACATGGCATTCTTTGGGTTATGTGCGAAGTTTAAAAAAAGAAAAAATAAGTGAATTTAGAGGATGTGAAAGCTGTCTGATTGGCAGGTCTGGAAGATGAAGTCATTCCTTTACCCAGAGAATAAGGATAGCAACAGCCGTGCAAGCATCTGCCATGATCTACCAGTCAGCTTAACTTCTGTACCCGGAAAGATAATGGAGCAAATAATGAAGCAATCAATTTGCAAACAGCTAGACGATAATAAGGTGATAAGTAACAGTCAGCACGGATTTGTCAAAAACAAATTGTGTCAAACCAACCCGATCGCTTTTTTTGACAGGGTAACAAGCCTTGTGGATGGGGGGAAGTGGTAGACATGGTATATCTTGACTTTAGTAAGGCTTTTGATACTGTCTCACATGACCTTCTCATAAACAAACTAGGAAAATGCAACCTAGATGGAGCTACTATAAGGTGGGTGCAAAACTGGTTGGAAAACCATTCCCAGAGAGTAATTATCAGTGGTTTACAGTCATGCTGGAAGGGCATAACGGGTGGGGTCCCGCAGGGATCGGTTCTGGGTCTGGTTCTGTTCAATATCTTCATCAGTGATTTACATAATGGCATAGAGAGTACACATAACGTTTGTGGACGATACCAAGCTGGGAGCGGTTGCAAGTGCTCTGGAGGATAGGATTACAATTCAAAATGATCTGGACAAACTGGAGAAATGGTCTGAAGTAAATAGGATGCAATTCAATAAGGACAAATGCAAAGTACTCCACTTTGGAAGGAACAATCAGTTGCACACATACAAAACGGGAAATGACTGCCTAGGAAGGAGCACTGCGGAAAGAGATCTGGGGGTCATAGTGGACCACAAGCTAAATATGAGTCAACAGTGTAACACTGTTGCAAAAAAAGCAAACGTCATTCTGGGATGTATTAGCAGGAGTGTTGTAAGCAAGACAGAAGAAGTAATTCTTCCACTCTACTCCACGCTGATTAGGACTCAACTGGACTATTGTGTCCAGTTCTGGGATCCACATTTCAGGAAGGATGTGAACAAATTGGAGAGAATCCAGAGAAGAGCAACAAAAATTATTAAAGGTCTAGAAAACATGACCTATGAGGGAAGATTGAAAAAATTGGGTTTGTTTAGACTGGAAAAGAGAAGACTGAGAGGGGACATGACAGTAGTTTTTTCAAATATGTAAAAGGTTGTTACAAGGAGGAGGAAGAAAAATGGTTTTTCCTAACCTCTGAGGCTAGGACAAGAAGCAATGGGATTAAATTGCAGCAAGGGAGGTTTAGGTTGGACATTAGGAAAAACTTCCTAACTGTCAGGGTGGTTAAGCACTGAAATAAATTGCCTGGGGAGGTTGTGGAATCTCCGTCATTGTAGATGTTTTAACAGCAAGTTAGACAAACACCTGTCAGGGATGATCTAGCTAATTAGTCCTGCCACGAGTGCAGGGGACTAGACTAGATGACCTCTCAAGGTCCCTTCCAGTTCTGTGATTCTATGATACCCAGTCAATATGCTTCAACTTTGAACTACATGGACCTCAAAAGGTTAAGAGGGTTGTTTCGTCTCCATAACCCATTAGATCCTTGGTTTCTGGGCTGAATAAGGCTGCCAGCAAGGAGCTGATTTGTGCCAATTGTGTTCGTGGTTTTGAACACACTGGGCCTGATTGTGCTGGGATGATTTAACTGTCTGTGAAATAATTATTTAACTGTTTGCGAAAGTTTTCCTGCTAATCAATGGATAGAGGGATGAATTCTCAGGCCATGACCATGGATGCTGGCATAGTACTTATCCTTTCAATTTGTCTTCTTCAATGGTATGCTCCAACCCAGGGCACCAAAAGCAACATCAGGCACTGCCATCCAAGCTATGTGAATTAAAGACCACATGTCCTACTCTGCAAGTGCTGAGCACCCTCAACGGCCATTGATTTTACCACCTTGCAGAACTCATCCCTTCATTAGTTAGGACCTGATCCTGCAGAAGATTCCATGTAGACTAACCCTTTGCAGGCCCTTGAAGCATGATGGATAAAAAAATCATTTAAAAAATCAAATTTTTATTTAAATTGGATGTTTTTTAATTGAAATCAAATACATTTTTTAAAATAAAAGCTTCAAATTTAATTTTCAATAGGTTTATGACAGCCTATACTAATGCCTAAACTAAATTTGAATTAAATAAAAAAATAATATTGAGCAGTAAATGTTTGCTGCCAAAATTTTAAAGAAAGTCAAACTACTGACCTGCTGGAAGTCACTAGCTAAGCACCTGCAACCATAGTTTGGCCGTGTCTACACTGCCGTGGTAAGTCAACCCAAGTTATGCTACTCCAGCTACGTGAATAACATAGCTGGAGTCAACGTAGCTTAGGTGGACTTACTTCGGTGTCTACACAGTGCTGCTTCGACAGGAGATGCGTTCCTGTAGACTTACCTTACTCTTCTCGTTCTGGTGAAGTACCTGAGTTGACCAAAGAGTGCGCTGTGGTTGATTTAGTGGGTCTTCACTAGACTGCTGCATCGACCTCTGCTGCATCAATCCCCAGTAAGTGTAGTCATGGCCTTTGTTGAAGTGTTAAACTAGCTTTTGACAGTGGTAGCATATTCTGCAGGTTCAGTTCAGTTTATTCAACTAGTTCAGTTCAATGACTAGTTCAAAGTTAAGAAATCAAGCTTGTTTTCTTCTTCCAATCTATCAATAAAACTTTGTGAAAGAGCATGAGATCTACAAATTCTAATGTCTTGAAGGCCATGGTGACCAGAAACAACAGTTCGATTCACTAACTACGGTTACTACTTTATTTGTCTGTTAAACCAGTTTGTTTTAAATGCAAATCAGGGTTGACAGCTTTTTTCCTTATGCTTCCAACACATTTCAAGTAATGTTATTTAACTAATAAAAACCAATTTTAAAATGCTGTTTTTGTGCAGTTTTAATTGAATTCCAATTTCCATCCAAACAGTCTGACACAAATCATGAGTAAAAAATGAATCATCTAGTAAATAAGAAATGTATCATTCACCATTTTCTAACATAATACAAAATGTAGAAAAAATAGTCTGGATAAGGGTATGTTAATCTATATAATTGCTTAAATAAATGTGTATAGATACAGTGAATCCTCTTGCTTAGCAAAAAGAACTAAATTTAGTGTAAAGCCTGTATTTAGTTGCAAATTAACATGTTTTAATTGTTACCAAGCCATGAGAATCAACCTTTCTTAAGAGAAATAGCTAAAAAGTACAACTACAAAACAAGATTAAAAGCAATTATTTAAATCAAGCTTTCCTCCTTGCTGATTTAAATCATGATTAAAATCACTTTGATTTAATACAATACACCCTGCATTGACCTGGTTTAGATGGAAAGTAATGGCACCTGTAAAAAATAATATATATAAAAAAAGAAGAAAGAGGAAGTTGATAGGAATTGTAGAAAATTGATAAGAGAAGCAAAAGGACACAAGGAGAACTATATGGCCATCAGAGTTAAGAACAATAAGAAGGAGTTTTTAAAATATATTAGGAACAAAAAGAGTCCTGACAATGGCATTGGTCCTTTACTAAATGGAATTGGCAGAATTATCGATAATAATGCAGAAAAGACAGAAGTGTGAAATAAATATTTATTTTCTGTGTCTGAGGAAAAAACAGACCTTATAGTCTCATCGTATGGTGATGATAACACTCTAACATATTCCAGAGAAACTAACGGAATGGAAAACAGATGCAACTAAAGTTAGATATTTTTAAATCAGCAGGTCCAGATAACTTGCATCCAAGAGTTTTTAAAGAGCTGGCTGAGAAGCTCACTGGATGCAGATTTTCAATAAGACTTAAAGTACTGGGGAAGTGCCAGAAGACTGGAAGAAAGCTAATGTGCCAATTATTAAAAAAGATACAGGTACACCTGGGTAATTATAGGCCTGTCAACCTGACATTAAGCCCAGACAAGATAATGGAGGTGCTGATACTTCATTAATAAAGAGTTAAAGGAAGGTAATGTAATTAATGGAAACCAACATAGATGTATGGAAAATAGAACCTGTAAAATTAATTTGATATCTTTTTCTGATGAGACTACAAGTTTTTGGGGGTAAACATAATAGTGTTGATGTTACATATTTAGATTTCTCTAAGGCATTTGACTTGGTCCTACATGGCATTTTGTTTAAAACACTAGACAGATATAAAATTAACAAGGCACACATTAACTGGATTAAAAATTGGCTAACTGATAGGCTTCACAAAGTAATTGTAAATGGGGAATCATTATCAAACAGTATGTCTTTTAGGAGTCCCATGGGGATTCATTCTTGGATCTATGCCATTTAGCATTATCTATGACCTGGAAGAAAACACAAAACCATCACTGACAAAGTTTGCAGATGACACAAATTAGGGGAGTGGTAAATAATGAGGAGGACAGGTCACTGGTTCAGTGTGATCTGGATTGCTTGGTAAACTGGACATGAGCAAACAATGTTTTTAAAATAGTTAAATGTAAATATATACATCTAAGGGCAAAGAATATTGGGCATACTTACTCGATGGGGGACTTTATCCTGGGAAGCAGTGACACTGAAAAAGATTTGGGGATCATGGTGGGTAATCTGCCAAACATATCATAGAGCCACTACATAAATCCATTGTATGCCCATACCTTGACTACTGCATACAGGTCTGGTCTCCCCTCTCAAATATATATATATATATATTGTTGCCCTTTTCTGTACCTTTTCCAATTCTTCTATTTAAAATTATATATATATATACACACACACACACAAGAATTGGAAAAGGTACAGAAAAGGGCAACAAAAGCGATGAGGGGTATGGAACAGTTTTCATATGAGAAGAGATTAAAAAGACCTGGACTTTTCAGCTTAAAAAAGAGATAGCTAAGGGGGGATATGATAGAGGTCTAAGCAATCATGAATGATGTGGATAAAGTGACAAAGGAAGCAGCAAAGAGTCCTGTGGCACCTTATAGACTAACAGACGTATTGGAGCATGCGCTTTCGTGGGTGAATACCCACTTCGTCGGATGCATGTAGTGGAAATTTCCAGGGGTAGGTATATATATACAAGCAAGAAACAGGCTAAAGATAACGAGGTTAGATAACTCCTGGAAATTTCCACTACATGCATCCGACGAAGTGGGTATTCACCCACGAAAGCTCATGCTCCAATACGTCTGTTAGTCTATAAGGTTCCACAAGACTCTTTGCTGCTTTTACAGATCCAGACTAACACGGCTACCCCTCTGATACGTGATAAAGGAAGTGTTATTTATCCCTTCACATAACAGAAGAACCAGGAGTCACTCAATAAAATTTATAGACAGAAGGTTTGAAAACAAACATAAAAAGTACTTCTTCACACAACACATAGTGACCTGTGGAATTCATCAATGGCTATTGGCCAGGATGGCCAGGGATGATGCTCCTAGCCTCTGGGTATGTCTACACTACGGGATTATTCTGATTTTACAGAAACCGGTTTTTTAAAACAGATTGTATAAAGTCGAGTGCACGCGGCCACACTAAGCACATTATTTGAGTGGTGTGCATCCATGTACCGAGGCTAGCGTCGATTTCCGGAGCGTTGCACTGTGGGTAGCTATCCAGTAGCTATCCCATAGTTCCCGCTGTCTCCCCCGCCCATTGGAATTCTGGTTTGAGATTCCAATGCAAAAACAGTGTCGCGGGTGATTCTGGGTAAATGTCATCACTCAATCCTTCCTCCGTGAAAGCAACGGCAGACAATCATTTCGCGCCCTTTTTCCGTGGATTGCCCTGACAGACGCCATAGCATGGCAACCATGGAGCCTGTTTTGCCTTTTGTCACTGTCACTGTATGTGTACTGGATGCTGCTGACAGACGCGGTACTGCAGTGCTACACTGCAGCATTCATTTGCCTTTGCAAGGTAGCAGAGACGATTACCATCCCTATTGCACCGTCTGCCATTGTAAATTGGTGATGAGATTATGGTTATCAGTCATTTTGCACCGTTTGCATTTGGAAATTGGCGATGACGGTTATCAATCCTTTTGTACCGTCTGCTGCTGTTATGGGTGCTCCTGGCTGGCCTCGCTGAGGTCGGCTGGGGCGCATGGACAAAAATGGGAATGACTCTCCGGGTCATTCCCTTCTTTATGTTTCGTCTAAAAATAGAGTCAGTCCTGCCTCGAATATGGGGCAAGTGTACTAGAGAACCAGAGAGCACAGCTGCTCCGGGTCAGAGCCCCAGAGATCCCGCAGAAATGATGAGCTGCATGCCATTCTAGGGGGTGCCCCTGCAACAACCTCACCCATTGCTTCCCTCCTCCCCCAACCCTCCTGGGCTACCGTGGCAGTGTCCCCCTATTTGTGTGATGAAGTAATAAAGAATGCAGGAATAAGAAACACTGACTTTTTAGCGAGATAAAATGAGGGGGAGGCAGCCTCCCGCTGCTATGATAGTCCAGGCAGTACAGAATCTTCATTAGACATGAAAGGGGGGTGCTGATGGAGCTCAGCCCCCAGTTGCTATGATGAGGAGGGTTTTCAATCCTTTTGCATCGTCTGCCGGGAATGACCAGGAGTCATTCCCATTTTTACCCAGGTGCCCCCAGCCGACCTCACCAAGGCCAGCCAGGAGCACTCAAGGGAAGATGAGAGCAGTTTTCCACCATTTTGTACCGTCTGCCATCAGGAAAGGAAAGGGAGGGGATGCTGCTGTTCAGCGCTGCAGTACCGCGTTTACCAGCAGCATGCAGTAGACACTTAAAAAAGAAACGATTTTTTTTCCCTTTTCTTTCACGGGGGGCAAATTGACGAGATATACCCTGAACCACCCGGGACAATGTTTTTTACCCTTCAGGCATTGGGAGCTCAGTCAAGAATGAAAATGCTTTTCAGAGACTGCGGGGACTGTGGGATAGCTGGAGTCCTCAGTCCCCCCTCCCTCCCTCCATGAGCGTCCATTTGATTCTTTGGCTTTCCGTTACGCTTGTCACGCAGCACTGTGCTGAGTCCCTGCTGTGGCCTCTGTCTGGAGATTTTTTCAAATGCTTTGGTATTTCGTCTTCTGGAATGGAGCTCTGATAGAACAGATTTGTCTCCCCATAAAGCGATCAGATCCAGTATCTCCCGTACAGTCTGTGCTGATCAGCACTCCATGCTGGGCAAACAGGAAATGAAATTCAA
This sequence comes from Mauremys mutica, assembly GCF_020497125.1. Lineage (NCBI taxonomy): Eukaryota > Metazoa > Chordata > Testudines > Geoemydidae > Mauremys > Mauremys mutica. Next base: position 137,913,355 of record NC_059076.1, read on the forward strand.
AAGTTCGCGGGGCTTTTCCTGTCTACCTGGCTAGTGCATCCGACTCCAGATTGCTGTCCAGAGCAGTCACAATGGTGCACTGTGGGATAGCTCCCGGAGGCCAATACCGTCGAATTGCGGCCACACTAACCTTATTCCGAAATGGCAATACCGATTTGAGCGCTACTCCCCTCATTGGGAAGGAGTACAGATATCGATATTAAGAGCCCTTTATATCGATATAAAGGTCTTCGTTGTGTGGACGGGTGCAGGGTTAATTCGGTTTAACGCTGCTAAATTCGGTATAAACCCGTAGTGTAGTCCAGGCCTCTGTTTGCCAGAAGCTGGGAATGGGCGACAGGGAATGGATCACTTGATTACCTGTTCTGTTCATTCCCTCTGGGGCACCTGGCACTGGCCACTGTTGGAAGACAGGATACTGGGCTAGATGGACCTTTGGTCTGACCCAGTATGGCCATTCTTATGTTTTTATGTTCTTATATAGGAGATGTTGTGAAGGCCAAAAGTATAACTGGGTTCCAAAGAGAATTAGATAAGTTCATGGAGGATAGGTCCAGCAATGGTTATTAGCCAAGATAGTCAGGGTTGCAACCTTATGCTCTGGGTGCCCCCAAAGTCCCTAAACCTCTGAATGCCAGAACCTGGGACTGAATGACAGGGGACTGATCACTTGATAATTACCCTGTTCTGTTCCCTCTGAAGCGGCTGGCATTGGCCACTTTCTGAAGACACTGGGCTAGATGGACCATTGGTCTGACCCAATATAGCCATTCTTATGAGCTCCCAGCATGACTCTGTGGCCAAAAGAGCTAATGTGATCCTGGGATTTATAAACAGAGGAATCTCAAGTAAGAAAAGAGAGACTGTTTTACCTCAATATTTGGCATTGGTGCAACTGCTGCTGGAATACTACGTCCAGTTCTGGAGCTCATCATTCTAGAAACATGCTAACAAATTGGACAGGGTTCAGAGAAGAGCCATGAGAATCATTAAAGAATTGGAAAACCTGCCTTATAGTGATAGACTCAAAGAGCTCAATCTATTTAGCTTAACAAAGAGAAGGTTAAGAGGTGACTTGATCACAATCTGTAAGTATCTGCATAGGGAAAAAATTAATAATGGGCTGTTCAATTTGATGGAGAAAGGTATAATATGATCCAATGGCTGGAAGTTGAAGCTAGACAAATTCAGACTGGAAATAAGATGTAAATTGTTCACTGTGAGAGTAAATAACCACTGGAACAATTTGCCAAGGGTGATGGTGGATTCTCCATTGTGAGCAATGTTTAAATCAAGATTGGACGTTGTTCGAAAAGCTCTGCTCTAGGAATTATTGTGGGGCAGTTCTCCTGTTATACAGGAGGTCAGACTAGAGCAGTGGTTCTCAAACTTTTGTACTGCTGACCCCTTTCATAGCAAGCCTCTGAGTGCAAACCCCCATATAAATTAAAAACACTTTTTAATATCTTTAACACCATTACAAATGCTGGAGGCAAAGTGGGGTTTGGGATGGAGGCTGACAGCTTGCGATCCCCCATATAATAACCTCGTGACCCCCTGAGGTGTCCTGACCCCCAGTTTGAGAACCCCTGGACTAGAGGATCACAATGGTCCCTTCTGGCCTTGGAATCTATGAAAATCTATGGGACTCCATGCAGGTGCACGGATCTGTTTCAAGATCAAGGCTTTAGTCTGTAAAGCACTCTGAAGATGTAAACCACTAAGGCCCGATCCTGCACCACTGACGTAATTGAAAGTCTGGCCATTGACATCAATGAGTGTGTGAATGGGCCTTATGCAAGTGTTAATCATGATAATTATTCTAAAACCATTTGCAAAGCCTTTTTCACTAGGCAGTGGGAGGTTTAAAATCCATACCTGTAACCTCAATTTTAATTGACTGAGCATCCTTATATGATTTAATGGTACAATTAAAAAGCTCCAAACTTAGATTAACGACATAGCAAGGTAGCCCATTTTCAGAGTTGGATAGGTAACTGTGTTAATTGGACTGAGCAATTTTGTATTTTAAGAAAGGAAAGATCTAAACTTAGTAATATAAGTTTAGCATATAAGTAAAATCCTACTCATCATAACCATCACTCATGTTTATTGCATGATCACCGATAGTCAGATATTACATAGAATCCTTCATATTTGGCTTCTGAACAGTCTAAATTGATCACTGCTGCATTAGTCATGCAATGAATATCTATGCATTTGCATTTCTTACATTCTGTTTCTTCTTCATTTTATGGACTTTTTTTTATAAACGTCCCTATATTTGGATGGATTTATTTAAATGATCTATGTTTTAATGCTTTGCAAAAATCAGATACACAGGAGAAGCTGTCTATTTAAACACACATTCTTCAGTTGACTGGCTAGTAGCAGAAGCATTAATTGATTTTGCTCTTAATCATGTTACCAAGCCTGATTATTTTAGGAATAAACTCTGCCAAATGGGTTATCTATTTTAGAATGTAATAGCATAATAAATTAAACAGAGCAATTAAATTGAAGTGTGTAGCAAATAACAGACATCTGAAGAATTTCAACAAGAGTTGCAGGATATTATCAAAGCAAGAGATGACTATCAAAAGCAGGTGTATTTTTTTGTAGCATCCAGCTCTCCTGGTTGGTCAGTTCCACATTGTTAAGCAGAAAAATAGACTCTCCGTGAAGAGAGGTTATGATTGTTTTATTATTAATGGATGCTTTCTATGCAGCTCCTTTCATTCTACTCCTGTATCTATCCCAAAATTCTTTCCAAGCACTAGATAATCACTCCACCCACCCCGCTGCAGAAATGCAGCCACCTCTGGAGTGCAATGTAGCAGCCTTTTAACAGAGCACAGAAACACAACAGGACAGTTTACGGAAGGGAGTAAAAAGAAAATGTTATTCAGCTGAAACACACAGAAGGGGATTTTAGTGGTAACAGTAATTTTGGTAACACTCAAAGACCCCAGTCAGGATCTAGGGCCCATTATGTTTGGTGTTATACAAATACAGAAAAGAGACATCCCCTGCCCTGAGGCCATTACAGTCTAAGGGAGGCAGAATATAATTACCCAAGTTGCAGTTTGGCTGGGACATGCCTTCCCTTGCAAAGGGTGCCATTGGGGCGCTACTGATCACCGGCCATAGGCTGAGGCATTGGCTCAGCACTGACCCAGGGAAGAGGGCTTCCTGTTGAATCCCCAGCATGATAACTTTGGAGTGTTTTTCCCAGAGAAATTTGCAAACAGTTTGCCTCTCATTTTCTGTAAAAACGTTAGGTGATTTTCCCTGCCAAGTGACAGCCCTGAAGACTAGAGTTCTCCACAATAGGTCCAGACATAGGCACAGGGACGGCTCCAGACCCCAGCGCGGCAAGCACGCGCGTGGGGCGGCCCTTTCCCGGGGGGGCGGCAGGCTGGGCCGGCGGACCTGCCGCAGTCATGCCTGCGGGAGGTCCACCGGAGCCCCGGGACGACCGGATCTGCCGCAGGCATGACTGCGGAGGGGGCGCTCGTCCCGCGGCTCCAGTGGACCTCCCGCAGGCATGACTGCGGACGGTTCGCTGGTCCCGCGGCTCGGCTGGACCTCCCGCAGGCATGCCTGCGGCAGCTCAAGCAGAGCCGCCGGACCGGCGAACCGTCCGCAGCTGCGGGAGGTCCAGCCGAGCCGCGCGACCAGCGGACCCTCCGCAGTCATGCCCGCGGGAGGTCCGCTGCTCCCGGGGCTCCGGGGCACCTCCCGCGCATGACTGCTTGGGGCGGCCAAAAAGGTAGAGCCGCCCCTGCATAGGCAGCACTGCCCTGTAAGCTTTCCACGCACTGCCTCACCAAAGCGCCTAATGGCGGCTGTGAAGACATTCACTACGGGGAAGCAGACTCCATATACATTCAGTCCTAGATCAGCCCGTCCTCCTCCCTCCAGGTCATCAATTAGTTCTGGTAGGTTTTGCAATATGGATTCTTGTCTGCACTGAGACCATGAAACTTTATCCCCTTCTTAGGCCACTGATAGCCATCGGATGATATACCTTTCAGATATGCTATCCATTAGGGCTGGATTCAGACTACCACACTAGAAGTAAAATATGCTATAGCCCGTTAACAATCTCTTGTGCCACCCAGTAACCCTCTCAAAATCTTTTAATAAAAATAGTAATTTCATGTGCCTAGCACCTTCCGTCTGTGGATCTTTATAAATATGAATTAATTGAACCTAACAGCCCCTTGAAGCAGGTAAGAACTCAGATAGACTATTACTAGCCTCATCACCTTTTCAGAGATGGAGCAACGGAGGTGAAATGACTTGTCAAAGGCCACACAGCAAATCTGTAGCATAGCCAGGGAGAGAACCCAGTCCTCTAACACAGCTGCCCAGGCTATAACGGTTAACCCCAAGATCATCCTTCTCTTCAGCTCTTGCAATTTACCACTTTTCCCTTCCATATAAGTGTGCAGGACTTGCAGAGCCCTCCAAATTAAATAGCTTTACACTGCATGGATCATAGCACGCAGCTGGCTTGAGCCATCATTTCAGAGTTAACTGCTACCAATTCGGGGCTAAACCCTGCGAATGCCGGCTACTGGCTGTAGCGCTTACTACTATATCTACTGAAGCTAGATAACAAGGAGTGTTTTCAGGATCAGGCCTTTAAAAAATTCTGGTCTAAATTCTGTGATGGTGTATTGGTAACACGTCTATTGACTTTAATGGAACTCTGCCAATTTACATTAGCACAGAACCTGGCCCAGTTATGTCTTTGAAAAACCCCAGCTCGTCTGTTCTATTTGCTGTAATCTGTATACCTGTAATCTGCTTGTTCTCGAATGTTGTTGTTGTTGATTGTTTTAAAGCTGAATCATTATGGAGTTTTTAGTTGCCAGGACAAAATAAAACCCCACAACATAGCCTTTGCGGCTGTAGCATCCAGAAGTGCCAGAAGATGCCATCCCCAGAATCCCAGCCAGGTGCTGGGTAAAATGTCAGGAGAAGTTCAGGAGCAAAGGTGGAGCCCACCCCCAGCTAATGACACACATTTGGGGAGTGATTCATTTTTGTTTTCTTTTTTCTTCTTAGCCATTCTGCTTCCTCCCCCATTTCCCCTCCCCTTTCTCTTACAGAAAAAATACAACAAGATGAGTAAGTAAAAGTGCATTTTATTGTCAATTCATGAGTATTTTGTTGTCGCCAGGCCTTCCCCCAGCCCCCAACACATATTCATGGCCGTAGTCTACGAAAGATAAATCTTTTCACAAAGGTACCTGCCCTCCAGGTCACACTCCCAATCTGGGACTGGGTATGAATCAGCAACCTAGAAGTGACAGATGTGCTGCCAGTCCCCCAAGCCATCCACTGAGTGTTTTTCTTTATTAGGCAGAAGTGTCAAGAAGGTAAAATTCACCCCCATGTAGAGGGCCAGCGTGATACCTGTGCAGCACTTAAGTCTTCAAACAGGACTTAAAGGGCCCATTTGGCCAAGTGCTGGCCCTCTGCACAGCAGTCAGTTCACCCTACTAAGTAGAGAAGTCAACAAGTGTGGTGTGCAAATGTGATCCACGCTAATGCTGTGTGGTTCTTTGTCCCCCTCTAGTGGCGAAGACACAGAGGTTTATGAGCTGGTACTGCCTCCAAAGCTACCACAGCTGTTCTTTTAAGTCAAGCAGTGAAACGCTCATGCTTTTAGATCCAGACGCCCTGGGTTCAGTTCCCCTAGAGTATGACCCCTGTAGGGGCACTGTGACACATAGGAGCATTCATCCTTGTTTGCCAGCGTGTCCTTGTCCCCTGCCCTGTCCTCTGAGCACAATGTCATGCCCTGATCTGCCAGTACCAGTGACTTGTTTGTGTTGCCTGCAACCATGTATAGTCCAGACTCTACTTTATCATTATCTAAGCAGCTTCTCCATTCACTTCCGCCCCCTTCTTTGCTGCTCCTCCATTGCATCACCGTCTTCCCTCGATGGTCTCCATTTCTCCTTGCCGTGCCCACAGTATGCCAACATTCACTTCTTGATCTTTCATAGTAACGAACACCTCCCTTTTGCCAACTGTTCTGAATCATTTTGGCTGATTCAGCACAAATCTACGGTGCTGACACACATCATTATTTTTAGATGCAAAGTTATATGAAGGGATTGCCTCCTCTGAGGTTGTAGCAAGGGACAGCTTTTCCAGTTACATTTGCTGGCTACAGGATTACCATGCAGCTGCACGCAGAACAAATGATAGCCCATGTCTGCCCTTGTTTTATGGCTTGATTCAAATCCCACTGATGTCAGTCGGAGTCTTTCCATTAACTTGGACTTTGCCCTTGGAATTTTAAATCATTTTAACAGCACTATTTTTTGTCTCCCTTTATCTGAAGCAGGTTTTCCTTGGTTCAAAGATGTCACCCAGGGGCCTGTACATCATACCGATATTTTAAAACATCTAGATTGATCTGAAATAGCTTCTCTGTATATGAATACATCAAGATTTTAAGGTTTGGTATTGCAGGATGTATCCTGCCGCAGCTAAACACAAAACCCTAGAAAAACTGGAATCCCAGCTCTCTAGTAGGATAAGACAAAAATGTCTGGTTTATGGGCTATAGGATCTTAAATCAGGTCAGTATCTAGGGTTGAAATTTGTCAGCCCTAGACCTTGGGTCAATATAATTTTCAGAAAGGGGGTGGGAGGATTCCATACTATGGGGATACGTAGGACATATTTTTGTGGGGTAACATTTTACAAGAAGAAAAATAGTCCAGGAGAGAGATGGATTGAGAGGCAAAGTGCAGGTGAGGCAATCAAAGGCGCAAATGAAATGCAGTTTATTTCATGGCTCCAGAGTTTAATTCATGGCTGCAGAAATAAAGAAAATGACTCTGTGGCGATCATGATAACATATATGGTGAAATCTGACAAACGGAAGAAAATATTCCCAACTCAGCTCGGGCAAGAGTTTGGCATTTACAAAACTGATTGTTTTTTCACACATCAGAAAAGTATCAACTAATATTAATCACCGTGTACAGTGAATACCAAGGAAGCTGGAGCAGTTCCAATGAGAGGTTATAATCACAGAGAAGAATAAAAAGAAGGTGGGGAGCCACATTTGCTGATGCAATGTATGTTCTGGGCATTGCCTAAATTATCACCCTAAAAAGTCACAACAACGCCAGCAAAGCGTAATCTCCTTTCAGACGCTTTTCAAAAATTTACCGATTCCCTCCCTCCAGTAAATGTCATTGTGCTCTGAAATGTACGTTAGCAGAGATTTTGTGTGTGTGTGTGTGTGTTTATTAGAGCTTATATTATAACCAATTGAATAGACTTTCACAAAAGAAAAAAAAATCACTATGTGCTGTTTAGATTGAAGAAAATCTAACATGCTCTACAATGGAGCTAGTTGCGTGTGCACGCGCGCACACACACACACACACACAGGCTGAAAGGCAGTCATGAATCAGGTTGCACTGGGTACAAAGCAACACAGAATGTAGCCTATAACCTGCAAAGCTCTTTTGTGGCCTTCTAGATCCGGAGTTCTCAAACTGGGGGTCGGGACACCTCAGGGGGTCACAAGGTTATTACATGGGGGGGGTCACGAGCTGTCAGCCTCCACCTCAAACCCCGCTTTGCATCCAGCATTTATAATGGTGTTAAATATATTAAAAAGTGTTTTTAATGTATAAGGGGGGGTCGCACTCAGAATCTTGCTGTGTGAAAGGAGTCGCCAGTAAAAAAGTTTGAGAGCCACTGTTCTAGATGATAGAGATATAGGCAGATGCATAAAGATTACTACTCTCAGACCAAGTAGCTATCAGAATAACCACACAGTAGCTTTACACAACAACAATGTACAACAGTGGGAGACAGGAGACCTGGGGTGAAATCCTGACTCCGTTAAACTCAATGTTAAAGCTCCCATTGACTTCAATGGAGGCAGGATTTCACCTTTAGGTTGTAGTGTCAGCTCTGGAGATGACTAAGGGCTTGTCTACAGGAACATTTAGTTGGCAGGAAGCTTGGCTGCTAGTGAATCTACCCCCCACCAGCCTGCATCCTACTGATGTGATTAACAGCTAGTTATGTGCTTTGATTCAGTCCTGTTTCAAATAGGACTAGATCAAAGTGCATTAACAGACTGTTAAAGTGCACCAGCAGGGTCCACACATTTGTCTGCAGCAGGGTAGATTCACACCCCAGCTTGCCACAAGCCAAATGTTGGTGTAGACAAGCCCCAACTCTGTGTGTGACCTCAGCCAAGCCACTTCACCTCACAGTGCTTCTTCACCATTAATGAATTAAACCACACAATGTCTCTCTGGAGCAGATCATTATGCTAATACCAGATTGAACCCCACCCTCAAGGTGCTTACCTAGCAAACCCAACCATCACCATAGTTTTATATTTGTCACTATGAGCAGGTGCTTTTCCAACCTGGTTTAAAACGAGCCCAAGTTGAGGCCCTGGCCTACTCTCTTCCTGGGATTTGGCTTTATTAACAACGAAATTAACAATCAGACAAAGCTAAGCCCAAACCTTCTCCATGATCTTGGTGATTTTCAGAGTTCCTTCCTCCGGTTTACTCAGGACCAGGCTCGGGGTCCTCTCTGCCTCTGATCCAATATCTCTCCAGCTCAAGGATTACTTTCACTTCTGTTGTAGCTCTGGTGGGATTAATGAGCCCCACCTGCAAAGAGTGAGTTAAAAAAAATGGAGATATACCTGTCTCATAGAGCTGGGAGGAACCTTGAAAGGTCATTGAGTCTAGTCCCCTACCTTCACAGCAGGACCAAATACCATCCCCCACAGATTTTTTGCTACAGATCCTTAAATGGTCCCCTCAAGGATTGAACTAACAACCTTAGGATTAGCAGGTCAGTGCTCAAACCACTGAGCTATCCCTCCTCCCAGGCTTGCCTACACTTACAAATTTGCAGCGCTGCAGCAGGGTGTGAAAACACACCCTCTCCAGCGCTGCAAATTGCGGCGCTGCAAAGCGCCAGTGTGGTCAAAGCCCCAGCGCTGGGAGCACGGCTCCCAGCGCTGTATGTTATTCCCCACAGGGAGGTGGAGTATGGACAGCACTGGGAGAGCTCTCTCCCAGCGCTGGCGCTTTGACTACACTTAGCGCTTCAAAGTGCTGCCGCGGCAGCGCTACCGCGGCAGCGCTTTGAAGTGCTAAGTGTAGCCACAGCCTTAGTTAGCATCTCCTCACAGGCCTGGATAACAGGATAGGTTCCTAGACGTGCACTCCCAGTCTGTTGCCCTCCCTTTCTCCACCCTCCCTGTGGTCAGTGTGAATGTCTAAACTTTGGTAAGTTCTTCAGTGAACGGACTGTCCCCTTCATTTGCTGTGTAAGGACTTGCTCCTGCAAGGTGCTGAGGGCTCCAGCAAAGCATTAAAGCATATGACAAGTCCCTTTAGGGTTTTAAGCACACGCTTAAGTGCTTTGCTGGATCCGAGCCACAGGCCATTGAAGCCAATGAGAGTCTTTCACTGACTGCAGAGAGCTTTGGATCAAGCTCCATATGCAATTGTGTTGCTGTATAACTATCCCTTTTCGCAGTTAGGGAAACCGAAACACACAGCGGTTAAAAGGTCACACAGGGAGTCACTGGTAGAGCCAGGAACAGGATAAAGGTCTCCGAATTCCCTGTTCAACATTTAGCCACAAGACCTTTCTTGCACCCTGTAAGTTTGCAGGTACAATAGAACCTCAGAGTTACAAACAGACCAATAAACCACACCTCATTTGAAACTGGAAGTACGCAATCAGGCAGCAAAAGAGACACCAAAAAAAACAACAAAAAAGCAAATACATGCATTGCTGTGTTAAAACGTAAACTACTACAAAATAAAAGGAAAGTTTTAAAAAAAAAAGATATAACAAGGTAAGGAAACTGTTTCTCTCCTAGTTTCATTTCAATTAAGATGGTTAAAAGCCGCATTTTTGTTCTGCAAAGTTTCAAAACTGTAGTAAGTTGTAAGCTTTTGAAAGAACAACCAGAACATGTTGTTCAGAGTTACGAACAACCATTCCCGAGGTTTTTGTAACTCTGAAGTTCTTCTGTACATAACACCAGCTATTACAGCACAATCCCTCCAATAATAAATAGAGCAAGAACACCCAACACGCCCAGAGAAAGACTGGAGTCTTGGCCAATGACACATCCTCCCTGTCACCTCAAGACCTTATAAAGCCAACTGTGAACATTCACCATTGACTCATAGAATCATAGAATCTCAGGGCTGGAAGGGACCTCAGGAGGTCATCTAGTCCAACCCCCTGTTCAAAGCAGGACCAATCCCCAACTAAATCACCCCCGCCAGGGCTTTGCCAAGCCTGACCTTAAAAACCTCTAAGGAAGGAGATTCCACCACCTCCCTCAGTAACCCAATAAGGGAAAGGTGCATAGTAACCGTAACATACACCAAGTCACACTTTCCTAACTCCAATGGCCTGTAAATATGTACCAGATGTCCACCAGGAATTGAACTAGGGACCTCCAGAGCTAAAAGCAGGAGCTGCTAAAGCACCAGTGTTCTCTAACTGAGGCTGAAATAGAGTTACAGCCTCTGTTGATTACATTGGCAATAACAAGAAGAGCCATGTATCTAACTTCCGACGGTTGTGCTGCTGCAGCAGTATTTAACTCCTGCTACCAACCTGGGAGCTACTGGATCTGCCACATTCTCCATGCTTGGTTCCCCACAAAGGTCCCAATCCTGCCAGGAGCTCCATTTGGGCACAAAGAGCCCACTAAAAAACCAGTGGGGCTGTGCATAGGTCTGCCAATGCAGAGCTCATTGCAGGACCTCAGCCTAAGATTCCAGGACAACTGCAGCCTCCTTTCTGTACAAAGGAAGACAGACAGGCAACCGAGCGCTCCGCTCAAAACGCTGCTGCCTGTCGTGGTACTCTGGGAAGCCATTGTGTCTGACGGGGTGTCTAAAGAAAGGTGTGTTGGAAACAATACTGAAAATATAACTCACTAGGGTGCCTTCCCTCTAAGACCGTGTGCAGGTCTGTTCACCTTGGTGAAAAAGAGATACAGCAGATGTGGAAGGGATTCAGAGTAGGCCAGTCAAAGTGAGCCTGGAAAAACTACCAAGTGCAAAGAGGCTGAAAAAGACTGAACCTGTTTAGAGAGGAGAGGACTGAGAGAGGCAGACTAGAGGAGGGACAACAGACACCTGTTTGTTCCTCCCCATTATATGACAACAAGGGGACACTGAAAGGCAGCACATTTCCAACTGATACCATGAAAACACTTTTTTTTATTCAATGCATAATTAACCTGTGGAATTCATTGCTGCAGGATGTCACAGAGCTTTGGAGGAATCAGAAAACGATGAGATGTTGATGTGGATAACGAGACCATCCAGAGTCACGTTACATTACATTTTTCTTTTAAAAAAATAAGGGCTCTAATCCCTCCTGTTTTAGAGCAGAAGACAACCACTTAGTGACAAGGCTTAGGAAGAAGTGTCTCCAGGAGGAAAACTACTGGCTGGGGGTTCTCACACTTTCCTTTGAAAATTCTGGTCCTGTCCGCTGACAGAGACAAGACACCAGAGGAGATCAGAGGAGTCTGGTCTCGTGTGTCAATTCCTATGGGAGAGGATCCTGCTGAACAGATCAGCGTGTGGGACAGGATCTCCCCTTGGGTCAATATTCACTTGGACAATGTGAGACTGTGGCCAGGAGTACAGATCCCACCTGGTGGTTGAGGGGAAGTGGGTTAACGCTCAGATATTGACCGAAGGTTCCAGCCATCACGGCAGAGACTGCCAGGGGATCCAGCAGGGTAAGGAGGGGTCGGGGCGGAGATCTCCCAGTGCTCAGCTGGAGTGGGTTTCTCCATCAGAAGGGACTGTGAAAAGGGTGACATTCTGAGTCATTCTTTCCGAGAACTTGGACAAATCAAGATTACTCCTGGGGGAAGGGATCCAGGTTGCAAGGAGCCCTATTTTGCCTTTGAGTTCTGGCTGCACGAGGAAGCCTGTTTGCATTTGCACTTTGGCCAAGCCCTCTGTGATGGGGTGTATAAGCCCCACACTGGGGAACCAAGGGTTAAGGAGCAGCTCTGGGCCCAGAAGGCCCTCCCCAGCTGCACCAGCTGTCTGTGGAGGCAGAGCTCAAAAGGGGACAGCTTAGTTCAGTCAGGGTGGATAGAGCAAGGGAGCAGTCCTGCACTGGTGACTGCTGCAGCTCCACGCCGACCAGACCAGACCTTGCTGCCAAGCTGCTGAAGTCCCCCATGGAGACGGGGAACGATGGGCTGGACGGATGGAGAAGAGCCTCCGGGTCACTGACAGGGAGAACCCCCCACTTGGTGAGTCCATCAGCAGACTCTGCTGTGACGCTGGAGGGGCAGAGGCCGCAGTAGGGAGTAACCCAGGGAGCAGGCTTGGGGGGCGTCCGCCCCAGGCCACATATCAGACCTGACAGTCACAAGGCCCTGGGCTGGAACCCAGTGGAGCAGGGAGGGCCAGGGTTCCCCCACCGCCAGCCCCACAGATTTTCACCACTGGGTGATAACGTTGCAGACGCTAGCCACTGGGCTTCTGGAGTCCTCTTTCCCTCCCCCAGCCTTGCCTTACCTGCCCTGCCTCAAAGACTGAGAGGAGGAGCACCAGGTGCCAGGGGAGAGGCCTAGTGACAAGGCAGAGGGGTGATGCCATTGCTCAAGGATGGGATGGGGAAGGCAGCAGCTGCCTGGACACTTGTGCTAGCGCTGGCCAGGGAAACTGCCACTCCCGCTGTGAATCACAAGAGCACTGGAGGCCTCTCGCAGTTGTTTGTAACATTTATGCACTGATCACTTGCACGGCTGAACAATGCCTGTACAACTGCCTAAGGCCAGACCCACAACTGGTGTAAATTGGCCTTGTTGTATTGAAGTCAATGGAGCAATACCAGTCTACACCAGCTGAGGATCTAGCTCATGATAAGGAACCTTCCCCTTCCTCTGACTATTCGCCTCCTGCACAATCAAGGTACAGGGTCAAGTATCAGAGGGGTAGCCGTGTTAGTCTGGTTCTGTAGAAGCAGCAAAGAATCCTGTGGCACCTTATAGACTAACAGACTTTTGCAGCATGAGCTTTCGTGGGTGAATACCCACTTCTTCGGATGCAAGTGGTGGAAATTTCCTGGGGCAGGTATATATAAGCAAGCAAGAAGCAAGCTAGAGATAACGAGGTTAGATCAATCAGGGTGGATGAGGCCCTGTTCTAGCAGTTGGGGTGTGAAAACCAAGGGAGGAGAAACTGGTTCTGTAATTGGCAAGCCATTCACAGTCTTTGTTTAGTCCTGAGCTGATGGTGTCAAATTTGCAGATGAACTGGAGCTCAGCAGTTTCTCTTTGAAGTCTGGTCCTAAAGTTTTTTTGCTGTAGGATGGCCACCTTAAGATCTGCTATTGTGTGGCCAGGGAGGTTGAAGTGTTCTCCTACAGGTTTTTGTATATTGCCATTCCTAATGTCTGATTTGTGTCCATTTATCCTTTTCCTTAGAGACTGTCCAGTTTGGCCGATGTACATAGCAGAGGGGCATTGCTGGCATATGATGGCATATATTACATTGGTGGAAGTGCAGGTGAATGAACCGGTGATGTTGTGGCTGATCTGGTTTGGTCCTGTGATGGTGTTGCTGGTGTAGATATGTGGGCAGAGTTGGCATCGAGGTTTGTTGCATGGACTGGTTCCTGAGCTAGAGTTACTATGGTGCGGTGTGCAGTTGCTGGTGAGAATATGCTTCAGGTTGGCAGGTTGTCTGTGGGCGAGAACTGGTCTGCCACCCAAGGCCTGTGAAAGTGTGGGATCATTGTCCAGGATGGGTTGTAGATCCCTGATGATGCGTTGTAGGGGTTTTAGCTGGGGACTGTATGTGATGGTCAGTGGAGTCCTGTTGGTTTCTTTCTTGGGTTTGTCTTCCAGTAGGAGGCTTCTGGGTACACGTCTGGCTCTGTTGATCTGTTTCCTTATTTCCTCGTGTGGGTACTGTAGTCTTGAGACTGTTGATAAGGAAACAGATCAACAGAGCCAGACGTGTACCCAGAAGCCTCCTACTGGAAGACAAACCCAAGAAAGAAACCAACAGGACTCCACTGACCATCACATACAGTCCCCAGCTAAAACCCCTACAACGCATCATCAGGGATCTACAACCCATCCTGGACAATGATCCCACACTTTCACAGGCCTTGGGTGGCAGACCAGTTCTCACCCACAGACAACCTGCCAACCTGAAGCATATTCTCACCAGCAACTGCACACCGCACGATAGTAACTCTAGCTCAGGAACCAATCCATGCAACAAACCTCGATGCCAACTCTGCCCACATATCTACACCAGCAACACCATCACAGGACCTAACCAGATCAGCCACACCATCACCGGTTCATTCACCTGCACTTCCACCAATGTAATATATGCCATCATATGCCAGCAATGCCCCTCTGCTATGTACATCGGCCAAACTGGACAGTCTCTAAGGAAAAGGATAAATGGACACAAATCAGACATTAGGAATGGCAATATACAAAAACCTGTAGGAGAACACTTCAACCTCCCTGGCCACACAATAGCAGATCTTAAGGTGGCCATCCTACAGCAAAAAAACTTTAGGACCAGACTTCAAAGAGAAACTGCTGAGCTCCAGTTCATCTGCAAATTTGACACCATCAGCTCAGGACTAAACAAAGACTGTGAATGGCTTGCCAATTACAGAACCAGTTTCTCCTCCCTTGGTTTTCACACCCCAACTGCTAGAACAGGGCCTCATCCCCCTTATTGATCTAACCTCGTTATCTCTAGCTTGCTTCTTGCTTGCTTATATATACCTGCCCCAGGAAATTTCCACCACTTGCATCCGAAGAAGTGGGTATTCACCCACGAAAGCTCATGCTGCAAAACGTCTGTTAGTCTATAAGGTGCCACAGGATTCTTTGCTGAAGGTACAGGGTGTGATTGGCTAGGGATCTGATTTGCAATCTGGTTTCATGCTTCCCTTGCAAAGATGCATCTAAACAAACCCAGGCACTGTATCATATCTGTCGTTCAGACTTGACACTGAAAGATCAGATATCAGCCAACAACTCAGCCCGGAAGGACAGCCCACAGCCCCACCCCCACCCCCACCCCCATCTGTCTGACAGCAACAGGGGAAGCAGCCTGAAATACAATCAATAATTAGCAACCCTGCAAACGAGTGCAGGACAATGTGTTTGTCTCCTTCCACACACTCCTGCCATATTCATTTCACACATCGTGTGATTTTGCTTTCCACAAGCCCAGTGGAGTGAATGATATTGCTGGGATAACAGCCCATCTCAGCCAAAGCCCTTTGTGTGCACCAGAACTGCTAAAGCCTGTGGCCGAGATAAGCATCTCCATCCAGGTGCCCCCACCCTGCTCTGTGGGGGCTGCCCTTGGTGCTTCCTTCTCCCCACTATCACCATAACTATTTAGCCCTGGGCTTACGCACAATGGAGCCCATTCTCTGTTGGTTCTTGGGCGTTACCGTAACAACCACGTAATAGAATCATAGAATATCAGGATTGGAAGGGACCTCAGGAGGTCATCTAGTCCAACCCCTTGTTATTGTCTATATTACAGTAGCAGCTAGAGGCCTCAACCAAGATCAGGGCCCCAACAGCTGAGTGCTGTAGAGACAGCCCCTGCCGAGAAGAGTTTGGAGCCGACACAACTGAGACAAATATAGGGTGGGAGAAGGGGAGCTAAGGCACAGAGAGATTAAATGACTTGCCCATTGTGCCTCTGGCTAAAATGGGAAGTGAACCTGGCTGTCCTGCATCCCAGTCAAGTGCCTTAACTAATGGTCAGCCTTTCTCTCCAGGAACCTGGCTACCTGTCCACTTGGAAATAGACTGAGATCACCAAACTCACAGCAAACAGGGGCTCACTGAACCAGAGGCTCCGTCTTTCTGAGTTGCTGGGGGATGCTCAACCCCTGCTCTGCCCCAGGCCCCGCCCCCAATCCATCTCTTCCCCCTAGCCCCCGCCCCACCTCTTCCCACCCCTGCTCCGCCCCGTTCCACCCCCTCCCCCGAGTGTCCCGCCCTTGCTCCTCCCTCTTTGGCACACCGCTGTGTAGTAAGATCAGGCCCTGAAACATAAACCCTTGCATCAGAGGCCCACCATAAGGGACTAAAAAAATACTAATTGGATAAAATCTGCCTACCAGTCATACAAGGGAATGTGCAGACTAAGGGATGGATGGGGCATGAATGTCTGGATGGCAAAATACCACACCCAGCACTGCAATAGCTGAGGGCCTAATGCCGTGGCCTCGGTTTGAGCGTTCAGCCAGGTCTGAAGGGCTCTCTAGCCCTGTCCCGCTCCTGAGAATCACCCAGTTGCTTGTTGTCAACTCCTGTGATTTTTATGGTGAGTCTCACGATATTTTTTTCATAAAGTCCCAGCTCCTGGAGTCCTGTGATTACAGGATAATCTCAGCTCTCATTTAAAAGGTAACTTTCTCATCCTCATGGCTTCAGAGTGAAATATGTATCCTAAGAGCTCAAAAAGCAGAAGGCAACTAAAAATGGCTTATAAAAATGGAGTGATTTTTAAGTCAATCTCGTGATTTTTGGGGTGTCTCCAGGATTTTTAAACATGTGGGATTGGTAATACAGGTTTTGTCCTTGCCCTTTTAAACGTCTCCTGCCCATACCGGAAGGGAGAGTTCATTTTTGAGCAGGAGCTGTGTTATTTTAGTGGAGGTCCCTTTGCAGGGCAGGAGGAATTTTAAAGGGCTAGGGCAGAAAGAGTTTAACTAATCTTGGAACTATCTGAGTTCAGGAACAAACTATTTTTCCCCAGGAAGCCTTGAACCAGCCTAAGCTCCCTTTTCTGTTTATTTTTAGTCCTGAAGTGGTGCAGTGAAGGAGAGACCTGTGAAAGCCAAACATGCATCTGTCATTGCTGACTGTCATACTGCCTGTGACGAGACAGCCATCCCTGGCCCTTGTGTTCTGCATTGTCTCAGGCTATTACAGTCTTCTCTTAAAAAGAGAGAGAGAAAGGGAGACTGAGCCCGTTTATAACACAGAGGCTACAGCATTATTCTAGTGATTGCTAGATTAGCGTCAGATTCTATTGTTGGGGGTTTCTATGGAAACAGTGCACTCTCCTGGCAGGCGGTTTATCCTTTATGCCAGTTATTTTATTTTTTTTATTTTTCATTGAGACACAGTGGGCCAAATTATGCTTTGGTGCAAATCTGGAATCCCATTGACCCCTGGCCTGCTGTTTCCGCCTCAAAACCAGTTATGGGCATAGAGGAAGAAGTCCTCTTCAGTTTCCTATTAGTGCTGCATCAGCGAGCACCAGGGTTTTGTTTAACTCTCTGTAACTCCAAGCGACTTTTCGTCACTGTTAGGATTCTCTCCACAATGAGATGGCCACGCAAGCATGTTGATAATAACATGCATGAGGCCAAAACCTGTTTAGCAACCCACCGCAGGGCTGGAATCATGAAGGGAGCACGGCCATGTGCATAGTCCATAGACTTGGGGATCATGAGACCTGGATTCTGTTTCTCACGGTGCCCCTGACTCGCTATGAGTTTGGGTAAGTGCCTGTGCCTCAGTTTCCCCATCTTTCCAAAGAGGACACTGACCCATTCTCCCCTTTGTGAAGTACTGTGAGATCTACTGATGCAAAGTGCTATGCATTCCTAGTAGGAGCCTGCAAACCACAGTGTTATGTGCCTCCGATTATATTATTATTAATGTCTAAACTACCAAACTTCTTTATACCTGTGTTTAAGCCAAGTAATTTATGCTATCGCCCCAACTGAGGGTTGACTTCTACAAAGAACTACAGTTGGCCAGCTATAGCACCAACAGATCAGGGGGAGATCTAGGAGCAGAAAAAGCTATGTGAGGGTGGAGATGCTTTGGGAAACTGGAGAAAAGGTCATGGGTAGGGTGACCACGTAGCAAGTGTGAAAAATCAGGACAGAGGGTGGGGGGTAATAGGAGCCTATATAAGAAAAAGCCTGAAATATTAGGACTGTCCCTATAAAATCGGGACATCTGGTCACCCTAGTCATGGGTGATGGTGGGAAGAAAGGAAAAAAGAGCACAGGGAGCGTTCGCGGCCAGAGCAGCTACTGTACATAGCAGGTCAGGTGAGACAGGAAGCAGCGGAAGACCTGAAGATATCAGCCCAGCTTGAGACAGAAGAGAACATGGGGGATGGGGAGCAAGGGTTTCTGAGAGCAAATTGCCTTGATAGAGCTGAGAAGTGCAATATAATCATAATCTGGAGGCTAAAGCAAAAAGCTAGCACTGCAGAGTGCTGGCATAGGATCATTTTCCATGCAAATCTGCAGAGAAGGGATTGTACTGGGCCTGCTTACGGTGGAGAAAGAGTAAATTGAAGCACTGCTTATGCAAGCATCTCAGTAGGACCCACTCTGATATTTACAAGCGGGATGCTGGGACTGCATTACTGACAGCTGCCTTCCTCCTCCGGATCCCTCCGCTGCTGACAACCTAAAAGTCTGAAAAAAACCTGCCAGGCCAGAGAGACAAGAAAGGAGGTAAGGGCGGATATGAGCACTGGAGTCAGGGTAGAGCAATAATGAATAGAATCCTCAGAAGTCAGGGAAGAGACTAGTCCCCTAACGAGCAATACTTGGACTCCAGGATTCAGGTGAATTTGCAAGAGGTTCATTGTGAATTTACCATCCTGCAAACATGTGCCTTTAGAGGGACAGGTCACCCAGTCCTGATAGAATAAGACACCTGATTTAGCAGACACAGAGGGATGTAAACTTGGTTAACTTCAGAGATGAGCCAAAACCAAAGATGTGTATCTGAACATCCTTGAAAGTTTAGATCCCTGTCCTCCCTTTGCAACTCAATCCCATCTATTTTAAGTTTTTTAAATGCCGCCTATCACCGTAGTATCTGATCCCATCCCTAGTTCATCCCAGTGAAGCTCTCATCCCACAGCCCAGAGAGTGTGCTGCATGGAGCTGGTGAGACTTTGTTTTCTGTGTGCTGCACCTTTGCATTTCCAGGGATCTCCTGTTCAACTGGAAACAGCTGCCCAGAGATTGATGCAGCCTGTTACAGAGGAGAAACACACCGAGTTTTCTCTCCATAAAGCTAGATTTGTCTTGCTTTTCTTGTAGTGTGAAACAAAGTTCATTCTAACTGGAAGTATATATGGTGGCTCTTTGTGTGTGGCAAAACATAACACTGTCAGGCTGGATCAAGAATTCTCCCTCTGACATTGGCCAGCACCAGATGCTTCAGAGGAAGGAGTAGCTTCGTTTTGAGTCAGTTCAATATTAAACTGCATTTTTCCATCACTGCATTGTCTCATTGGAGATGTAGTTCAGGAGCCTGATGCCCCCACTCTCCCTCATGAGCCAGGCTCCCTGGCCTGACTACATCTCCCATAGTGCACCCAGAGCCATCTGATTTCCATGATGCACCCATGCAGTAAGGTCAGAGGGCAATCTGCATTGCATTTTAGGAATATGTAGTCTTCCAGGGAGCCCAATCCATAGGACGGATTGAGGACCCAAACTACAACTCCTATAAGATAATGTGCTTACAACAAAAGCAGTTTAGTGTTTTGTTTAAACTGATTAGAAACTAAATGTTTCTGGTCAGTTAAAAAAATGAAATATTCCAATTTGAGTTGAACTGACCCAAAAAGAAATATTTTATCTTGATTTTCCCAATGGAAAATCAAAAATTTATAACAAAATCAAAATTTTCCTGCAGAAAATTTCAAGTATGTGAAAACGGCATATTGCATCAGAAAATTTCCCAACTAGGTCTAAAGGGTTTACACACACAGACACACATACACACACACACACACACACACACGGAGCAAAAATCAGAATTGCACAGACGAAGCAAAAACTGGAATTGCACATATCAGAATTTCTATCCTATGGAAATTCCAATATTTCAACCTATGTTTTCATCTTGATTCGGGATGAAAAGTTGAAATCTCAGCATTTTTCATAGAACAACAAAACAAATTATGATGCAGAAATGTCAAAACAAAACATTGGATACACCATGAGAGCTGTAGTCCAGCCATAGAGCCATAGGGGAGAATAGGGTCATGAGGCACCCAAACTACAACTCCCATGAACCTCTGCAGCACCACAGGCCGATGCAAAATTTAATGTTGCACTTAACTCAAAACTAAACATTTCAGTTCAAGTCAACAAACCAAGATGTTTTTATTTAGGTCAAACCAACCCAAAACAAAAGATTTTGTTTTGACTTTCCTAGTAGAAAATCAAAATATTTCAGCAAAATCAAATTTTCCGTGGAAATTGAATTTTCCATCAAAAAATCATTCTGGAAAACTCCTGACTATTTCTAACATATATGTTTGGAAGGAACACTTTGTCTGTTTGTACCTAAGCATAACACTACGCCCCCTTCAGCTGAAAGCACGAATTTTGCTATTCTAAACCTGGAATTAAAGGGACCGTAATTAAATTACGTTTTAGGCCAGATCTACACTTACTGGGGATTGACGCTGCTACGGTCAAGGTAGTGGGGGTTGATTTAGTCGGTCTAGTGAAGACCCACTAAATCGACCATGGAACGCTCTCCAGTCAACTCTGGTACTCCACCGGAATGAGAAGATTAAGGTAAATACACCACAGTAAGTCGACCTAAGCTACGTCGACTCCAGCTATGTTATTGACATAACTGGAGTAGCATAACTTAGGTCAATTTACTGAACCCCCCATAGTGTAGACAAAAGCCTTAGATTAAAATCAAACTTTTTGTCTCACCATGTGCTAAGGAAATGTACTACTTAACCAGAAGAGTTCCATGAATTCCCATGCACTTTAGCCCTCTGGCGAAAGACGTAGAGGCATGCATATGCTTATCTTTTATTAATATTATTAATACTAATGACTAGAATTAATAACTATAATTTAAATTTTATTTTTAGCTCTGAGTCTTGACTACTGTTACTATATGGAACAAATCAGAACTTGATGGATGGATTTGCCTTCTGTAGCACCTAACAATGATAGCCTTTACATTCACTGGGGAGGAAGAATTGATAGCATAGAAACGAACTTTGGAGGCTGATGGTTTTGTTTCATTGAAAGGAGAGTGAATACATCTTCATGCTCCTCTGATGAATGGCTCTGGAGAGCGTCTCTCCAGGATCTTGGAAGCATGCCTGAAAAGGAGCAGTAAGCTGGTAAAGGAAGCAGGGGATGCTCGGAACTGAGTCTATTGAATAGCTTTGTCTGGGATCAGGTGCTGATCAATACCTTGATCTTGCAAGTCCCCTCCCCCGAGACCTCTGCAGCAGCAGGAAGAAGTTGCTGTGAGCAAGTACAAGTGGAGAAGAGGCCTGGGACTCAGTGCAGGGTTTACAATGGCGCCAGTGGTGCCATGGAGCTGGGCCCATGCTCAGAAGGGGCCCTGGCCTGCTCTGCTTGCACTGCGCCCCGAGACCCCGCTGGCTCCCCCAGCCCACCACTTGCTCCTCTCAGCCCGCCCACTGGCCAGCCAAGGGCTCCTCTGTGCCCCCTGGCCGGACCCCAGTGCACCCCCAGCTCCGGGCAGTCTCCGCTTCCCACCACCTGTGGGGCCCCACCTGTCTCCCCAGGGCTGAGCCGCCTGGGACTGGTGAAGAAGCCCGGCCAGTCTCAGCCAGTTGGGGGGTGGGATGGGACCAGGGGAGGGGAGAGGGTTGCCTCCCAGCAGGGCCAGTGAGTGTGGCCGGGAAGCAGGGCCTGGGGGAGTGGGTGTCTGGGGGGCAGGTGCTGGGCTGTGAGTGGGCAAGGAAGGTGTGTGTGTTGGGGCACTAGGGAATGGAGGCTCTGGGAGTGGGGTGCTGGGCAGCTGTAGTGGGGCTGTGGGCAAGTTCTCGGGTGGAGGAGGTGCTGGGCATAGCGAGTCCGGGGGGGCTCTGACCATAGGGAGTCGGGGGGTGTTGGGCAGGGCTGCTGTGTGGCAGCACCCACCCCCGACAGGAAGGGGCAGGCTGGCAGCACAGGGCCGGGCAGGACATTGTGCATCTGGCAGAACTAACAGCGCCCTCGCACTGGGCTGGGCAGAGCAGGGCCACCCCTGCCATACCATGCCCCTGGCCAGCCCCTCGCTCCAGGGACCGATCTCCCCGCGCTATGCTCCAATGCCAAGCTGGTCTTAAGACGTGGGTGACCCTGGTTCAGTTCGCTGCTTTCCAACAGGCTTCCTGTGCCACCTAGGGAAAGGCATCATGCCAAGGGCCTCAGAAGTATTTAGGCTCTAAACTTCCACTGAGCTCACCTTTGAGCCCTAGCTTCCCTGGGCTGAATGCTCAGTAGGATTTCGATAGACGTTAGGAGCCTAACTCCTTTCACGCATGCAACCCTCTATGCCTCAGTCCCCCATCTGTACAATGGGGATAACAGAACTGCCCTGCCTCACAAAGGCACTGTGAGAATAAATGCATTAAAGATTGTGAGGTGCTCAGATACCACAGTGAGGGGCACCAGATAAGTACCTTAGATTTAGTAATAGGAGTCCCTATTTACATACACTGAGTAGTGGGTCTCTGGCCATCTATCCACCTGCGCTGTCATTTGCAAATTCACAGGGTAAAAAGGGATTGGCGCATGGGTGTATCTGAGGGTGGATGGGATTCCAGACAGTTGTAATTAAACATCTCCATGCTCTCCTCTTAGCCTTCATTCCTGCCACATGGCCAGAGCCCTCGGTGTCCGCCCAGCAGTGCCTCACTAATGCAGGACCTCCTTCCCTTGCCTATCCGTTTGCATCTGGCATTTAATGTGCTGCACTGCGCACCTGCCCGACCTAGGATCAAGCTCTTAGGCTTTTCTGCCATTAATGGAAGTTGGCACATAATGACCCTGTGGTGCCCAATGAAAACAAGAGGTGAGTCTGGCCAAAGAGCAATGTGATTACAGCAGGTCGGCTTTCTCCCCTTGCCTGGTGCTGAGTTTGACATATTAATATAGATTAGGACAAGAGTTTTACCAAGGGAACCCTGCTTGATACCAATGCTGGTGAAGGTCCCCATCCCCGCAAGCCTGCTTATTCTGTCTAAGATTCTGGTTTTTAGCAAAACAGATGATTTTTTAAAACTTGCATTTGATTCTAAGGCAGCTCACGTTATGGGACTGGGGGACTGATGACATTAAAAGTGACTCAGCAATCATCACAAAGTCACGTGTGGTGCACTTGTTGCAAGAAAGAAAGAGCCTTGTGTTGTATCTGGGGGTGGGGAGAGGTTCAAACTACCCCCCCCCTACTCCCAGGAGTGGGGAGAGACAGTCCTGGCTTCCCCTGTGGCATTACACTGGGCAGAGCTAAGCTGGCCCAGAGAATCCGGACAACCATCTTTTTATGTGTAAAGTGAGCAGATTTGAGCAGGATGCTGGCAGGCCTACAAAAACCTGCACAATGGCCAGGCTGTTGTTGTGCTGAGACCACAGCCGATCATGCTGAGCACCGTTGTCTCCTTGGTTCCTTGTATTCCCCCGTCTGTCTGTATCCTGCTGTCGTCTCTTGTCTTATACTTAGATGATTAGCTCTTTGGGGTAGGGGCTTTCTTTTTTAGCTGTGTTTGTACAGTGCCTGGCACAGGATAATCCTTAGTCCTGCCCTGAGTGCAGGGAACTGGAGTAGATGATCTCTTGAGGGCCCTTCCACTCCTACAATTCTGATTCTGTGACTGGGGTACCTAAGTGCTATGATCATGTGAATAATAAACTAATGAATTGCAACCCTGAAGAGATGATAATAAATATGGAGCCCAAGGATGCCATTCTTACGGAGACACATTCAGAGTCTAAGGGTACGTCTACCTTCAATACAAGAACTGTGACAAGCTGGGGCTGGCTCAGGCTGCAGAACTGTCCAATTGCCGAGTAGCCATTCACTCTCTGAGACCCTGCGGGCGGGGAGGGTCTCAGAGCCCGGGCTCCAGCCCCTGCCCGTCTGTCTACACTACAATTTGATAGCCCTGCAGCCAGGGACGGCTCCAGGCCCCAGCACACCAAGCGCGTGCTTGGGGCGGCAAGCCGCGGGGGGCGCTCTGCCGGCGCCGCGAGAGCAGTAGGCAGGCTGCCTTCCGCGGCTTGCCTGCGGAGGGTCCGCTGGTTCCGCGGCTTCGGTGGACCTCCCGCAGGCGTGCCTGCGGAGGATCCGCTGGTCCCGCAGCTTCGGAGGATCTCCCACAGGTACACCTGCGGGAGGTCCGCCGAAGCCGCGGGACCAGCAGACCCTCCTCAGGCAAACCACTGGAGGAAGTCTGCCTGCCGTGCTTGGGGCGGCGAAATCCCTAGAGCCGCCCCTGCCTGCAGCAAGCCCAAGTCAGCTGCCCTGGGTTCTGAGACTTGGTCCCGTGAATTGGTTACTTACAGAGTGTGCGCCCCCTCAGGTTCAGGTGGCATTGGATCTAGCCTGCCCTGCACGTTCGGTCAGATTCACCAGTCCATTCCAGCTGCTTCGTGGCACGCTGGCAATGCAAAGTCCCCATCGACTCAGTGTAACAGGCTGGTTAAGCTGAGTTATTGGCGGCTCTGAGGGTACCGTCGGCTCTGTCCCTTTAAGTAAAATGTAATCTTTCAAAATATAGCCCTTAAAAGAAAATAAGATTTTAAAAAGAAATCTACCACACGGCCCCTGGAGATCAATCTCTCCGCCCAGCTCGTTAAGGAAAATATGCCCACATGCTGCACTGCAGAACCATTTTGTTACTGGTAATTGTGTGCTGAGGTCTATGCTTATTATGGCCCTGATTAATTTTTCTGCCTCTGCCCATTAAATGCAAAAGGTACATGCTAAAAATGTTGAGAACAGAGGTGGTAATTAAGGGGGGACTAGAAATGCTTCTTCTGTCCTCTGTCGGCATCTCTGAGCCCTTGTTACATTAGCGCTTTGTCTTTATTATTGATTTGATTATTGGGGGGGAGAGAAAAGAGCACAGAAATAGATTTCTGGTTGGGACTATTTTTAGGGGTCAAGATGGTCACACAGGCCAGGATGTGAGGCAAGCCTGACTTCTATCCTATTATGCAATGGCTTTCAGACTGTCCTTTTCCTTGGCTAAATTACAGTTAGTAGCCCAGGGGTGGCCAACCTGTGGCTCCACAGCCACATATGGCTCTTCAGAAGTTAATATGTGGATCCTTGTATAGGCACCGACTACAGGCGCCAACTTTCCAGTGTGCTGGGGGGTGCACACTGCTCAACCCCTGGCTCTGCCACAGGCCCTGCCCCCACTAAACCCCCTCCCTGAGCCTGCTGTGCCCTCGCTCCTCCCCCCTTTTCCCCCAGAGCCTCCTGCACGCCACAAAACAGCTGATCAGGAGGTGCGGAGAGGGAGGGGGAGGTGCTGATCGGGGGACTGCTGACATATTACTGTGGCTCTTTGGCAATGTACGTTGGTAAATTCTGGCTCCTTCTCAGACTTAGGATGGCCACCCCTGTAGTAGCCAAAGGACCAGAGCATGAGGGGACGTGTAAATCCAGTGTATTCTACTCTCCCCTGAATAGCATATGACTCATGCTGCCAGCTGGGGTAAAAAAGAGACACAGAAGAACAGATCCATCGATTATAATCATCTGAGGACTAAGATACTAGGGTGATGGGTGGCAATATATGACTCTAAAATAGATGATCATCTAGTCCAGTGGTTCTCAACCCACAGCCCAATCAGCATACAGCTGTGACATCCTCAGGGCCACACAGGTAGTGTATATATATATATATATAGTGTGGATATAGCCCGCATTACACATAGAAAGATGCATATGCGGCCCACAATGGTAAATAGGTTGAGAACCACCGATCTAGGCTGACCTTTTGCAGAACGCAGGGCACAGTGTTTCACCTAGTGAGTCTTCCACCAACTCCAATAAGTTGTAGCTGAACTAGATCAGAGCTTTTAAAAAGACAGTTCATCTAGACACAAGTGATTCTTAAATCTGCTGACACCTCCTGGACAACTTCAGGAAAAGCTTCTATTCAGAAACAATCCTACCCTGGCATCAGTTTTCTGGGCGTCGGATTCCTTAACTTTAACAGGGGCTGGAGCCCCAGAGAAAAAAGCTGAGTTTATTTGTTTACCACTTTCTCCTGTTTCGCTCCTCCCTGAAATCAGAGAATACTAGGCTGGCCACATGCCAGTTGTCATGGAAACTCACAGGATGTACATTCTAGAAGTTTTCCTGAGGAGTTGTGCAGTCAGGTGGGGGGAATCATTCATTGGGAGCTGAAGTGAAATCCCAGCTTGTCGAGGGACATGTGGGATTGAGTGTCAATTTCAAAGGCTTTATCAGAGATAGAATAGTTATCTGCCTACCTTAGAATTTTATACTGCTGCCCATCACCATGGTATCTGGGCGCTTTCCATGTAAAATCAATAGCAATAGTCAAATCCCTAGTGGACTTTATGGCATCTCTGGCACTTCTCCCTTTTGGGGTCAAAACTCTGGTCAGGGTAGGTTGTTTTTGTTGTTGTTGGTTGGTTGGTTGGTTGGGTTTGGGGAGGGGGGAGTTTGAGGTGGGTAGGAGTAAAAGGAGTGTTTGGATTGCAGCTGTCATGGTGGAAAAGTTTTCTCAAAGAGGAAGGCTTTGCAACATTTCCTAAAGATGGTCAGTCTCTGGGTGCGCCTGATCTCTGGAAGATTGTTCCATAGCTGGGGCCTGTTGACAGAGAATGTTTGCCCCCAGACCTCGGATGTGTCACCGTGGCCTTTCTCCTCTGCACTGCCCTCCAGGAGAGCAGGTGTTGCGGTGGTTCCTAGACCAAAATTCATCCCTGTCTAGCAGAACTCAGAGAGAGAGGTGATGAGTAATTGCTCCTCCTCTCTGAAGGCCTCCATCTACAGGGTCCCACAAGGATCCCCACTAGCTCAGCTTCTCTTCAATATCTGCACGGGACCACTGGAAGAAAGAGTGAAATATCATGACCATAGCTGCCAACAGTGTGCCAGGGCTGGATCTGTGAATTGCTTTGAAAATTAGGTTCAAGGCCTCAAACTGGCATCAGAAGTTGTTTGGGAGTCAGTAGAAGGACTTGAGCCCAGACCTCATGTGCACACAGTGGCCTGAACCATGGAGAAGGCAGACAGGTGCATTCTTTGCTAGCTGGAGCCTGTTCATTATCTTATTCAACTTCAAATACGATACAGTAATCCTGCGTGGAGGTGACAAATGCATGGATCACTGGGTCCAGGTCCTCATCCAGGAGGAAGGAACAAAGCTTTTTTATGAGCTGGAGATAAAAGTAGGGATTTTGGAAAATGGAAGATATCTAATTATCCAGGCTTAATGAGGAGTCAAATAGGTCCCTGAGGCTTCTCCCCACTTTGACACGTGAGGGCTGTGAGACTTAGCTAGAAGGCGAAGACAACATCTTTGCCAGCTCTTCAAAGGATGTCCCCTTTTCAACCAGCATCACTTGGGTCTTTCCTGGGTGCAGCCTGAGCCAGCTGCTCTTCATCGAAGAGCTAATTTCCTGTAGACACCCTGACACATGAGTAGTGCAGTGGCTTGGAGTGGTTCCTCCCTGTCAGCGTCAGAGGGAGGGCACTCCATCCTGCTACAAGTAGTCATGGTAGTAGACCGAGATATAAAAGTTGAGTGTTATCAGCACCCTGTTGATGAGCCTTTGCAGGGTTGTGGCGGGAAGGGACTCTCTTGTGTCCCCACCAGACCATGATTTGGTCTGTTTGCGGCGTCTTTCCCCTGCTTGTGGCACACAAAGGATTCTCCAAACAATAGAAACAAAAAAAAGATTCTTTCCCCTTCCTAGGAGACGGAGAATCAGAGTCAAGGGGGAAAAAAAGACAAAGATAGTCAGTCTCTTCATGGCCCCTTTGGGGCCCAGCTTATCTGCAGGCTCTAGTGTCATTGATCAGGGTTAGGGTGTGTCTCTAGGCCCCCTCCTGTTGGTAACCCCCGCGCTGTACCTGGTCCATACAGTCTCAGGGGATCTGGGGCTGCGAGAGTAGCCTTCCTCTTTACTGATCTGTCCCTGTAGCCTGCTGTCTCCCAGGCACAGCAGCCTCACCCTAGTTACCACCCCTTCCTGCATGGGGACTTTTCCTTCCTACACTTCCTTCATCCAGGCAGAGGAAGCCTTGCAAGCATGTTTGGTTAGTGCTGGCTGAGCCCATAGGATCTCATTAGCAGGGGTGGCTCCAGGCCCCAGCATGCCAAGCGCGTGCTTGGGGCGGCATGCTGTGGGGGGCGCTCTGCAGGACCAGCGGACCTTCCGCAGGCACGCCTGCGGGAGGTCCCACGGCTCCGGTGGACCTCCACTGCGTGCCGCCGTGCTTGGGGCAGCGAAATGGCTAGAGCCGCCCCTGCTCATTAGCCTAGGCTGTGCCCTCTGACCTAGGTCTCACCCTCTCTCCCAGGGATCCCATGGAGAAATGTACAGAGATGGGGACAGTATGGGGGCCCCACCAGTGTGGGCCTTTGGAGAAGAGGAGCAGTTACCCATCCCCCCTCTCTGAGGTGTGCAGGAGAGGAACAACTGGAACCAATGTAGCGCTGGACCGACTACGCCTATCCTTGTGATTATTTCTTTTATTGTTCTTTCTGGCTTGGGTCCTTTTAGATTTGCCAGTTACTCATATTCAACCCTATACCTACATTTCTCCTGTGTTCTCTGGTGGAGACTAATAGAGTTAAAATAACAGTAATGTAGTCAAGGTGGAAAAGGAATCTTAATATCTTCACAGCTCAATTCTCAGTGTTCACAGGATCCCCCTAGCCCTGCTACAAGAAAGCGTATCATTAGACTGATGCTGTATAAGGTAACTTCTGTACTCAGGGCTCTTCATCAACCACCAATTCAGCTCCAGGTGAACTAGCTGGATTGGCCAGGTCATGACCCCAGTTGTCTGGGATCAGGGTACCTTAGAGACCACACTCCTTCCTGTGTCCTGTCACAATGGGCTCCTTTGACTGGGTAGATCCTCAGCCTGGGAGCACTTTGGATTATCTCAACTTCCATTCCTAGCTCACACCAAGCTCTGGCCTCTGAGGAAAAGCCCCTGCAGACTGGGGCTGAGTTTGTTTTCTACCCTATCTAGCCATAAAAGCAGCTTGGATCTGCACAGAATGTGTTTTCAAAGGCCTATGAAGCATATGCTGCAGCGCCAGTTCTCAGGTGCATTCCTCCTCCATTTCATCGATTAGCCCTTTTTAAACAGCATTCAAACCCCACCTGTTCTCCAGTGCCCAAAACCATTATTCATACTGTTGTGCCTTGTTTGGCATGGGTGAGGCCCCAGCCGGAGTACTGTGTCCAGTTTTGGGTGCCACCCTTTAAGAAGGACGTGGACAAATTTGAGAGAGTCCAGAGGAGAACAACAAAAATGATAAAAGTTTTAGAAAACGTCACCTCTGAGGAAAGGTTAAAAAACGGGGCATGTTTAGTCTTGCAAGGAGAAGACCGACGGGAGGACTGGATAAGTCTTCAAATATGTTAAGGACTGTTATAAAGGGGATGGTGATCAGCTGCTCACTTTGTCCACTGAATACAAGTTAAGAAGTAATGGGCTTAAGCAGCAGCAAGGTTCACGCTGGATATTAGGGAAAACTTTCTAACTCTCCGGGTAGTTAAACTCTGGAACAGGCTTCCAAGGGAGGTTGTGGAATCCCCGTCATTGGAAGTTAAGAACAAGCTAAACAAACACCAGTCAGAGGTGGTCTAGCTTTGCTTGGGGCCTGCCTCAGCTCAGGGGGCCGGGCTAGAGAACCTCTGAGAGGGCCCTTCAAGCCCTATATGTCTATGGTTTCTGCACATTGGCACGCAGTGGGCCAGCTAGATATGAACTAACAGACGTGTGCACGCCAATCCCCAGTTTACATGCAGATTGCCAGACAGGAGCCCACCTAGCCACATACGCATGCAGATTAGCTGCACATCTGCAAGCAAACAGCCATTACTGCCTCTTGCAATGTATGCTTGTTTGCCTGCTACAAATGACTGTTATTAAGAAGACAGAGGCTGAGAGTCAGGGAGCATGGTTCTCTTCATGACTCTGTGGGCCCTTGGGCATGTAAGTCCTACCTTTGGAAACTGCTTTGAGATCTTTGGATGAAAAGTGCTACGTAAATGCAAAGTGGGATGATGATCAGACCTTCAGATGTCTACTGTCCACACTCATTTCTTCATGTAGCATTCCCAATGCTGCCTATTGAGACTTTTATGGACATGTCCCAATTGACCTGTCATTCCAGTGATTGCACTGTGCGGTAAACATAACTCACACACTGAAAAATCAAGTACGGAAGCTTATGTTCTGAGACAAGGAATCAAAATGCCCAGACGAAAGAAGAACTACATTGCACGGATGATCAAGAACTGCATTCCCTACTGTATCTATGATTCTAAGAGGAAAGAATGCACAAACCAGGATGGTTCTTCATGTGGGGAGCTTTCAGGTTTGTCACTCATACCACGTTGCTTGAGGCTCTTGTTAAACTGGATATAGCAGAGAAGGTACGATTGTGAAGGCAAGTGTGGGCAAAAGTGCTTGCCAGGTTTCTTAACAAAACATCGCAGAAGGGACTGGAATTTGGCATTAGGAGACTGGTTCTAGTCCTGGCTCTGTGATGCCTAGCAGCCCTAGTGTGACAATCAGGGTCCAGAACCCCAAGGGGGAAACAAGGGGGCTGAACCCCCACAGAATAAGCAATTGAATCAACTGATTGTACACAATGTGATTATGTATGTAAAAATGTAGGTCTTATGAAAGCTGGAAATGTTATGAATGTGGTGGTCATTAGGAGATACCTTTACAGGCTGATTAGGAATGTAGGCTTGTATACGTGTGCAAAAAAGTGTAACTGCGGTGCAACTTCAGCATCACAACTTCAGCACTACCTCACAACAGGGTGGTGGGCAGCCAGATAGGAAGGGCTGCCTCCCCACCCAGATGATACTAGCACCAGGTGTGATGGGTTTGGTCACAGAGACTTCCTTGGGACTGTCACCTGATGTGCTGAAATTACCTCTGAGCCTGTTTTCCCTGCCAGCTTGGGACTCCAGAACCCTGCCTTGTTGAGCCAGGCACGCTAGCCTGCTGCAACACAGCAGGGTCTGATCCATGCCCCCAAAGCTGCAGACTTAACTGAAAACAGCTCAGCTGGTTACCTATCTCCAGCGCCCAGACATCTAATTCCCAATGGAATCCAAACCCCAAATAAATCCATTTTACTCTGTATAAAGCTTATACAGGATAAATTCATAAATTGTCCATCCTCTATAACACTGATAGAGAGTGCCCAAAACTGGTGGAATGTGGTCTCTAAGGTACCCTGATCCCAGACAACTAAGGTCATGACCTGGATAGAAAGTCCCCAAAACTGGTGGTTTAATCTATAATTAGATTCACCAAGCCAATAACAAAAGAGCTGCTGTAGCACATTGGTTAACAAGAAGCCAAATACCGTCCCCTTTGGTCCTTCCAGCCCTTGGCTCCCATCTAGGCAAACAGGTCAGATAGTGCTAGGTTACTGAAAACCCTATTCACCAATCCCAAAGGATTGGACACTCATCCTCAGATCAATCTAGATTTCAGTTCCTATCCAAATATCGTGCTGTCAGCCAATCCTTAGTAAACTAACTAAAGATTTATTATGAAAAGATAAGAGTTATTGAATGGTTAAGGAATCATATACATACAAGTGAGTTTCAATGTTCATAGATCAGGATCACAGCAGTGCTGTTACATCTGGCTGGCTTGCACAAGTCTCTTTGGAATTCTCCCAACAGGACAGAATCCAAATGCAGCTTAGAAGTAAAGTCTGATAGAGTCTTTCCATGCATTTTCCAGGGTATTCCAAATAACGACTTGGAAGAGCTCAGTCCGACCGCTTAAACTTTCCCTGTTCGAAGTTCAGCAGACTAGAGGCGAAAGGATCATGCCCAAGGTTCAGTATTTATAGCTCTCTAGCAGACTGACAAGCCTCCTCAGAGGAATTGTCACAGCAGGGCTTTCCTCTGAGGAAGGATAGACAAGGCAAATAGTTTGTGGACCTTTGCTTTGAAGTTAAACTTCTATTTCCTATGCATACACAGGTAAACTAGAACAGGCGTACTTGTGGCACTTTAGAGACTAACATTTATTTGAGCTTAAGTTTTGCTCAAATAAGTTTGTTAGTCTCTGTGGTGCCACAAGTACTCCTGTTCTTTTTGCGGATACAGACTAACACAGCTGTTACTCTGAAACGGGTAAACTAGTTACACAAAGCAATTAGCTGGTCCTCCATTATAAACAGAGAGAGTTAAGCTGAAGACAATGTAGGTAACACTATTAGTTTCCTGCAGTATCTCAAATCTTTGATCTTAAGGTTAACTGAACCCAGTCCCATACATAATATAAGGCAATTAAGACATGAAAAGGATTTAGCATCTAAAAGCTAATTTGGTTACACTGATAAAACTTCTAACAGGAGATAGGTAAACACAGACAAATACACTCAGCATCTATCCTTGATTTCTATTACTACAAATGGATGGGTTAATGATTGCTGGTATAGTATAGTGGTTCTCAACCAGGGGTACATGTACGCATGTTCCCTGGGGGTGTGCAGAGCTCTTCCAGGGGGTACATCAACTCATCAAGATATTTGCCTAGTTTTATTAACAGGCTACATAAAAAGCTCTAGTGAAGTCAGTACAAACTAAAATGTCATACAATGATTTCTTTTATTCTGCTCTGTATATACTATATGCTGAAATACAAGTACAATATTTATATTCCAATCATTTTATTTTATAATTATATGGTAAAAATAAGAAAGTCAGCAATTTTTCAGTACTAGTGTGCTGGGACACTTTTGTATTTTATGTCTGATTTTGTAAGCCCGTCGTTTTTAAGTGAGGTGAAACTTGGGATACGCAAGACAAATCAGCCTCCTGAAAGGGCTACAGTCATCCTGAAAGGTTGAGAGCCACTGGGCTAGTACATTGAAATTCATGTGCACGAGAATTGTCCTGATACAATTGTAATGCCTCTAGTTAAGTTGTTATGGGTCAGACCCAGGTTGGGCTGGGTTGCCAGTGTCACACAGGGAAATTGGTCAGAGGCAATAGGTAACAGGCATCTGAAAAAGGAATTAAAGCCTGAGGTTGTGTCTGTTTGTTTTCTGTGTAACTTGTCTGCGTTTGCTCTCTCTCACTATTTCATCTCTGAATCTGCGATTTTCCTATTAAATAAACTTTGTGTTTATTTTACCCCAAGCAGTCTCTGGTGTGCAAAGTGTGTGTGCCAAAGTGAACTAAGGAGGGGGCTGTTTTCACACCCTCTGGGAGCTAGAGGGGGGAAGTCCGAGTGTCTGGTATTTAAGAACTCGAGGTAGAGGGAATTGGGGAGACAGGACCAGAAGGGCTACTGGGGTCACCCTGCAAGGAGTAACTGGGCTGGTGGAAGCCAGGGTGAGACCTTTATGCTTGTAGGCTGACTACTGGTGTCAGAGCTCAGAGCCATCACAATGTAGCTTTAAGTCATCCAAAGTTGCAAGGCAGGTGGTGACAGAACCTCTTAGTGGACTGGGTGATCCCCAAAACGTCACACCCAGACATGGACCGGGACCCTGTTGGGCTAGATTTTATTCAAACAGAACAAAACGACAGGCCATGGCCCAGGAGGCACGGGCTGGTCAGCTGTGTGGCCTTGGGCAAATCACGTCCCCACTCTGTGCCTCAGTTTCTCCATCTGAGAAACAGGGATAACGATACTTGCTTTCTCTGATGAAGTCCTTTGGGATCCACAGGTGAGACTATAACAGAGCTGGGTATTGTTATTATTTAGCTCCTATGGCTCTTTTCACACCCCTAAGCGCTTCAGAGCTAACTCATGCAGAGTTAGTGTCTCTTTAAGAGGCACAGTGCTGCAAGGGCATAGTAACATCCCACTGCTCCATTGCTGGGTGTGGAGTGAAGCCCTCCTGCCCCGCAATCCTCAGACAGTGAAGAGGTTTGTGGGGCCCTGGCAATCACTCCTGTCCAGTGACTTGTGCTGCAAGGAGAGGCTACCAACAGCAGTTTATAGCAGGTCCTACACGGTCAATAATTGGGCATCGCACTGGCTGGGCTAATTTCTTAAATGGCTGTTCGGGTGCTGGATGCTTGTTGTAAGCAGTGAGGAAGGACGGTCTTGGGGGTCAGGACCCGGGACTCAGGAGGGGTGAAGTTCGCAGTACGACCTACCCTCAAAGTTCAAAACCCATGAGGCAGACCCCGAACGATCACGATTGGCCCCAAAGCCAGGAGATTTCTTCTTACAATTATTGTACGGTGTGTTTTGGGTTTTTTTCCCCTTCCCCCTTTTCTTTTTTTGCTGTTTCACCTCCCCTCTGCCCTTTCTGCCTCCCCAGGGCAGACGAGTAACGAAGTCACCAGCTCCCCACATTTACCGAGTAAGGGCAGTTCGCTGCGGCGGCTCTCGCTGCTGCCCAATGGCATGGAGCTTCCAACTGCTCCCCCCAGCCCTGGCTTTGCCCTCGTTAATTCTGCATCGGCCCATCCCCAGACCAGCAATTAATTATGGGACACCCCTTGTCAAGGCTGATTCCCCACTCTGGCACTTCTAGTGCAGAAGGTGGGGGCCCGCAAGAATGCTAACAATTAATACTGGCCACTCCAGGCTGGTATTAAACTCCCAAGCTCACAGCTTCTCTCTGACCCTGGATGGGTAGATGCTGCCACCACCCAAATGCAAAAAAACCCAGGAAGGTGCACTTGGGGATTCCTCCCTGTGGGGGCACCCTCAAGCCCTTTCTCTCTCTCTCTCTCTCTCTCTCTCTCTCTCACACACACACACACACACACACAATCCAGGGAAGAGCTGAGAAAGAAAACAAAGGAAATCAGCTGTTGCCACCAGCTAATTAAACAACATGTGCACAAAATTCTTAGGACACAAAAACCCAATCCTGGTCTTAAAAAAGGTAAATTTTATTAAAAAGACAAAGAAAGAAAATATATTTGGAACTTGGGCTATTGCTAGATTTAAGAAGAGCAAATACAATAATTAAGCATCAAGAATGGTTTTCTTGAGGTCCAGCTTAATGGTTACAAGCAAAACAAAAGCATTTTGGGGTTAGCCCAGAGGAGCCCACAAACCATAAAAAAAATAAAAGAGAGAAACCAAATCGCATCTTCCTAGACATTTCCTGATCTACTTACATATCTGGGGTTTTAAATGAGTAGTTTCTAGGTATGAGCTGATGATTTCCATACCTGGCAAAAAGCTTTTTACAGCATAGTTCAGCCCGGTCCCTGCTCTGTCCCCTGTCTCTGGAGAACAACAGACAGACAAAAGGGGAGTCTTGTTTCAATTTTAACAAGTTCTAGCATTCCCATTGGCTCTTTTGGCCAGGTGCCCACTCACTTCCTTTTACCTACGCATGCAGTCAGACTTTTTAACCCTTTACAGGTAAAGCAAGTAGAGAACAGCTACCAAGAGGGATTTCATGGCTAACAGGCTGGCTGGCTGTCCATAAAAGGGAGCTACCTCCCCTTCATTTATCACACCCCCCCACATCACTTCTGCCCCCTTCCAGTCCTCGCATTTGCCCAGCCCAACTATTAAATCTGCCTATCCCAGCAGCTCCCAGGATTCCTCACTCCCCTCTCCCTCTTCTCAGGCCAGGTGCTGCAGGGAGGAGCAGAGGAGACGTCTTGAGCCGCTGGGCTCTTTCTGTTCCCCCCTCCCTGTTCCCCACCCCCAAACTTTGTCTCCGTGCCGCCAGGCAGGAGGGAGCACTCTGCTGGCCTCCTGCAGCAGTCCTGATTGGCTGCACACTGCTGTGGGAGACGGGGCAGTGAGGCAGGCAGCCAATCAGAGTGGGGTCCTCCCCTCAGGCAGGATTGAAATTCCCGAGAGGGCTGGAGCTTCTCACACTGCGGCCAGGCTGGTTCCCACCATGGCTGAAATCCCGACTTGGGAGGAAATGGCGAGAGCTGCCAACACCATGTTGTTATTATTAGTACAGTGGTGGCTACAGGTGCCAAGTGAGACCGGGGTCCCATTGTGCTGGGTGCTGTACATACTCCGAGTAAGAGACAGTCCCTGCCCTGGCAGTGTGCAGTCTAAGCAGGCAAGACAGAAGAAGAGTGGGTGAAGGGAGTATTAATGTGCCCGTTTTACAGATGGAGGCCTGCCGGCCAGTAGAACAGCCAGTTAATATGAAGTCCATGAGGCTGTTAACAGGCTGATACTTCTAAATCACTCACTCACACACACACACACACACACACACAGACTTCCATTTTAAAGCAATGAACCATGGAGAGTTTGAGTGATTTACCAAGGTCACATGGGAGACTATGGCAGAATCAAAGGCTGAACCCAGACCACCTGAGTCCCAGGCTAGGGCCTTAATCTCAAACCCACCTTTTCTCTATGAGCATGAGGGTATAGGCAGAAATGTTTGTGGGGTGCTCAGATATTCCACGAATGGGAGCCACATCAGCATCTCCATAGAGAGAGAGACCGAACGACAAACCCCCTCAGCAGAACTCATGCCCTGCTTTCTTTCAATGGAGAAGATAAGCCGTATTAACTAACATTCTCCCGGCTTGTGGGATTCCCTCATCTCCCAAGGGCTGCCCTTCTCCAGCCACTTCAGCAGGTTGCTGGCAATGCAATTTGAACAGCTGGGCAGTTTGGCAAGTGTCCAGAAAGTAGGTGGACCAAGTGAACACTTACTACAGCATGGCTTACTATGGAGGAAGTAGGAAACCTTCTAGGGACTGAGATCTTGAGAGCCAATTCCAGATGACAGCTGCCTGGCTACTAATTCAGGATTGGGGAGGGATAGCTCAGTGGTTTGAGCATTGGCCTACTAAACCCAGGGCTGTGAGTTCAATCCTTGAAGGGGCTACTGAGGGATCTGGGGCAAAAATCTGTCTGGGGATTGGTCCTGCTTTGAGCAGGGGGTTGGGCTAGATACCTCCTGAGGTTCCTTCCAACCCTGAGATTCTATGATTGCAACAGTCTTGGGTCCCAGTCATGCACCCAGAGAACTAGATTGTGACTTTGGGCACAGATCCAAGCAAGGGGTGGTGGTGTAAGCTGCACCAATCCTAGGATAGTGGCAGGAGACTTGAACTCACAAGTCTGTCTCTGCTCCCTGCTTGTTTTTGGAGTGTAGGAATTTACTACTAGCCTAGAACATCAGTAAATTACTTCCTGCTGGTGCAGCTACTCTGGCCAGCAAATAGGAGAAGGAATCCAGAGCCCCCCTCAGCCTGTAGCCAGGCCTGCTTCAGAGAGGGGCTCAGGGGATGTCTACATGGCACACTTCCTATGGTGGCATGTAGTGTACATAGACTGCACAGCCCCCAGGTATAAATTGCAGTGAGATACTGATGCCTGGCTTAGTTGAGTGAAGACACACCTGAACCTTTAGGGCATGTACCTAAAAGGCTCTCTATGCACTCAAGCAGTGCCTCCACTGCAACGCTGTTTTTAGCAGTACAGTGTCCTGCTGACAGTCTTTCCCCACTGCAGGATGCTGCCAGAGCCTTTCCACACTGCCTCCCCCGGCCAGAGCCTTTCACTGCCACGTGTAGTTACACACCACAGTGTGATGGTCACAACCTGGTTTTTACCACGTGTAGCTAACCTACCCTATGCACCACCGCCAGCCAAACTAACCCCCAGCACCATGTAGACAGTGCTAGAGCCATGGAAAAATTCTTCCGTCAACTTAGCTACTGCGTCTCGAGGAGGTGGATTATCTACAGCAATGGGAGAACTCCTCCCTTTGCTGAGTGTCTACACTGGAGTGCTACAGCAGCACAGCTGTGCCACTGTCATGTTTTAAGTGTAGACATAGCCTCCGTTATGTGTTATCGTTTCTGCTTCATGACTGGATCACTGATATTTTTAAAACTGGAAAATAGAGGGAGAAAGGAATGCAGTTGTTCATACTCCACTCTCTTTGTTTGCATGAGAATATGGGTTATCAGTGGTCTGAATCCAAAATCCATTGAAAACATCTGAAATGTTCCAACTGACTTTTGGAATAGAGCTGTGCAAATAACCAATCTTTCAGTTCACTGGCAGTTCAGGAATAAAAACAGACAAAAAATTGTTTCAAGTCAATCTGAAGCGAATTTTCTTGGAATTTTTGGCAAATCGAGAAAGTTGCTACGATGATAAATACCCCTCACAACACACCTTTCAAGATCCATGGGTCTTACATGTGCTTATCACAACATGTGATGTACCTCATCAAATGCCCCAATAACAACAAAGTGGGTAAACCAGATAGTCACTACGCTCTTGAATGTCTTAGTTTCCTCCTAAAACAGTGGGTCTCAAAATATGGTCTGCTGACACCCAGGACGTCCATGCTATTGGTCCACAAGACCATCAAAGATTAGAGAGAGAACACCATAAAGGAGATGGGGTGAATGCACGGGGAGGAGATTCTGTGCGAGGATACAACCTTTGCAATACTCCCCAGGCTGGAAAGGTTGGAAGACTTCGGTTTTAGAGGGAAGACACCAAATTTCCCTTATCACAACTGGGTTTTAGAATGTGCAAGGTTTGGCCCTTAGTTTCTCCAGCCTCCTCCATCCTGAAGGATCCACAAACATTATGCAGATAGAGGTAAGAAACCGTTTTCAGTCTCTCTGCACAGATACTATGGCGGAGAATGGTTTAGAAGAGTTATCTGAGGGAAGGGATCAGAAGGAGACCCCATCGACCGGAACACATGGGATGCCTTGTCCTAGGGATGGGGATTCCACGAACACCTCTCCCAAGAGGAGGAGACGGGTGGTGGTAGTCAGGGACTCCCTCCTAAGGGGGACGGAGTCATCCATCTGTCATCCACCCTGGGAAACTTGAGAAGTGTGCTGCTTGCCTGGAGCTAGAATCCAGGATGTGACGGAGTGTCTGTAGAGACTGATCAAGCCCTCGGATCGCTACCCCTTCCTACTTCTCCACGTGGGCACCAATGATACTGCCAAGAATGACCTTGAGTGGGTCTGGGGAGAAGGATAAAGGAGTTTGAGGCGCAAGTCATGTTCTCATCCATCCTCCCTGTTGAAGGGAAAGGCCCAGGTAGGGACCATCAAATTGTGGAGGTAAATACGTGGTTGCACAGGTGGTGTTGGAGAGAGGGCTTTGGATTCTTCAACCATGGGATGTTGTTCCAGGAAGAAGGATTGCTAGGAAGAGATGGGATCCAGCTAATGAAGAGAGGGA
The DNA here is from genome assembly GCF_020497125.1 of Mauremys mutica. NCBI lineage: Eukaryota > Metazoa > Chordata > Testudines > Geoemydidae > Mauremys > Mauremys mutica. The sequence continues at coordinate 137,952,587 of NC_059076.1, forward strand.
GGAGTATCTTCGCAGGCAGGCTTGCTAACCTAGTGAGGAGGGCTTTAAATTAGGTTCACCAGGGGATGGAGACCTAAGCTCTGAGGTAAGTGAGGAAGTGGGATACTGGGAGGAAATGCAAGGAGGAGGGTGCAACAGGGGAGGCCTCCTGATTCATACTGAGAAAGTAGGGCAACAGGATAGTTATCTTAGGTGCCTGTACATGAATGCAAGAAGCCTGGGAAACAAGCAGGAAGAATTGGAAGTCCTGGCACAGTCAAGGAACTATGATGTGATTGGAATAACAGAGACTCGGTGGGGTAACTCACATGACTGGAGCACTGTCATAGAAGGGTATAAACTGTTCAGGAAGAACGGGCAGGGGAGAAAAGGTTGCACTATATGTAAGAGAGCAGTATGATTGTTCAGAGCTCCAATGTGAAACTGGAGAAAAGCCAGTTGAGAGTCTTTGGGTTAAGTTTAGGCATGAGAGCAACTGGTGATGTTGTGGTGGGTGTCTGCTATGGACCACCCGACCAGGAGGATGAGGTGGACAAGGCTTTCTTCGGACAACTAACAGAAGTTTCCAGATCACAGGCCCTGATTCTCATGGGGGACTTCAATCACCCTGACATCTGCTGGGAGAGCAATACAGCGGTGCACAGACAATCTGGGAAGTTTTTGGGGACAACTTCCTTGTGCGAGTACTGGAGAAACCAACTTGGGGTCATGCTCCTCTTGACCTGCGGCTCACAAACAGGGAAGAATTGGTTGGGGAAGTAGAAGTGGGTGGCAACCTGGGCAGCAGTGACCATGAGATGGTCGAGTTCAGGATCCTGACAAAAGGAAGAAAGAACAGCAGCAGAATACGGACCCTGGACTTCAGGAAAGCAGATTTTGACTCCCTCAGGGATCTGATGGGCAGGATCCCCTGGGAGGCTAATATGAGGGGAGAAGGAGTCCAGGGGAGCTGGCTGTATTTTAAAGAAGCCTTATTGAGGGTGCAGGAACAAACCATCCTGATGTGCAGAAAGAATAGCAAATATGACAGGCGACCAGCTTAGCTTAACAGAGAAATATTCGGTGAGCTTAAACACAAAAAGGAAGCTTACAAGAAGTGGAAACTTGGACAGATGACTAGGGAGGAGTATAAAAATATTGCTCAAGCATACAGGGGCGTAATCAAGAAGACCAAAGTACAGTTGGAGTTGCAGCTAGCAAGGGATGTGAAGGGCAACAAGAAGGGTTTCTACAGGTATGTTAGCAACAAGAAGAAGGTCAGGGAAAGTGTGGGACCCTTAATGAATGGGGGAGGCAACCTAGTAAGAGAGGGTGTGGAAAAAGCTGACGTACTCAATGCTTTTTTTTGCCTTGGTTTTCACAGACAAGGTCAGCTCCCAGACTGCTGCACTGGGCAGCACAGTATGGGGAGGAGATAAGTAGCCCTCAGGGGTGAAAGAACATGTTAAGGACTATTTAGAAATGCTGGACATACACAAGTCCATGGGGCTAGATGCACTGCATCCGAGGGTACGGAGTGAGTTGGCTGATGTGATTGCAGAGCCATTGGCCATTACCTTTGAAAACTCGTGGCGATCGGGGAAGTTCCCGGACGCTTGGAAAAAAGCAAATATAGTGCCCATCTTTTAAAAAAAGGAAGGAGGAGAATCTGGGGAACTACAGACTGGTCAGCCTCACCTCAGTCCCCAGAAAAATCATGGAGCAGGTCTTCAAGGAATCAATTTTGAAGCATTTGGAGGAGAGGAAGGTGATCAGGAACAGTCAGCATGGATTCACCAAGGGCAAGTCATGCCTGACCAACCTGATTGCCTTCTATGATGTGATAACTGGCTCTGTGGATATGGGGAAAGTGGTGGACGTGATATAGCTTGACTTTAGCAAAGCTTTTGATACAGTCTCCCACAGTGTTCTTGCCAGCAAGCTGAAGAAGTATGGGCTGGATGAATGGACTATAAGGTGGATAGAAAGCTGGCTAGATTGTCAGGCTCAATGGGTAACGATCAATGGCTCCATGTCTAGTTGGCAGCCGGTATCAAGCAGAGTGCCCCAGGGGTCGGTTTTGTTCAACATCTTTATTAATGATCTGGCTGATGGGATGGATTGCACCCTCAGCAAGTTCATGGATGACATTAAGCTGGGGGGAGAGGTAGATACGCTGGAGTGTAGGGATAGGGTCCAGAGTGATCTAGACAAAAGAAATCTGATGAGGTTCAGCAAGGACAAGTGCAAAGTCCTGCACTTAGGACGGAAGAATCCCCTGCACTGCTACAGGCTGGGGACTGATTGGCTAAGCAGCAGTTCTGCAGAAAAGGACCTGGGGATTACAGTGGATAAGAAGCTGGATATGAGTCAGCAGTGTGCCCTTGTTGCCAAGAAGGCTAATGGCATATTGGGCTCTATTGGTAGGAGCGTTGCCAGCAGATCGAGGGAAGTGATTATTCCCCTCTATTCAGCACTGATGAGGCCACATCTGGAGTATTGTGTCCATTTCTGGGCCCCCCACTACAGAAAGGATGTGGCCAAATTGGAGAGAGTCCAGCGGAGGGCAATGAAAATGATTAAAGGGCTGGGGCACATGACTTATGAGGAGAGGTTGAGGAACTGGGGTTATTTAGTCTGCAGGAGAGAAGAGTGAAGGGGGATTTCGTAGCAGCCTTCCAATACCTGAAGGGGGGTTCCAAAGAGGATGGAGCTCGGCTGTCCTCAGTAGTGGCAGATGACAGAACAAGGAGCAATGGTCTCAAGTTGCAGTGGAGAAAGTCTACGTTGGATATTAGGATACCCTATTTCACTAGGAGGGTGGTGAAGCTCTGGAATGGGTTACCTAGGGAGGTGGTGGAATCTCCATACTTAGAGGTTTTTAAGGCTCGGCTTGCCAAAGCCCTGGCTGGGATGATTTAGTTTGGCTTGGTCCTGCTTTGAGCAGGGGGTTGGACTTCATGACCTCCTGAGGACTCTTCCAACCCTAATCTTCTATGATTATGTAGCTTTTTCAGAGCAAGAAGAAATCACTGAACTCACCACCTCTAGGGTAGAAAATGGCAGCTGTATAACAGTGTGATGCAACACTAAGCAGCAGTTTAGTAGAGGAAGTGATGAAGAATGCCATGCCCAGCTGTAAATGCAGTGGGCACAATTAAGGATGCAGAATATTGGCTACGCCTCTGCAGCTGACAGCTTTACATGTGTGAATATAAATGGCCACGAGTGGTTGGCACTTTGCTTTTACATCTCATTTAAAATATGCTACCTCCTCTAGCATCTTGCCCCCTAACACCAGGCTGGAGAATTGATCCAGAACTAGGCCCAACTGTCTGCTGAATGACCACTCGAACGTCACACTTCTCTGCACTTTTATAGCAGCTTTCAGCCAAAGAGCTCGATGCGCTTTACAAATGTGAATGTTACCAACCTCCCTGCAAAGGGGGTAAGCGCGATCAGAAACATTTAAAAGTACTTGCCCAAGGGTCACACTGTGAGTCACTGGAAGAGCCAGGAATAGTACTGAGGAGCCCTGGTTTCCAATCGCCCGGTGTTACCGTTCCACAACACTGCTTCACCCTGCAGATAACGTCAGTGCCTACAGTGCATTGCACTGGATATGGACCAGTCTGAAATGCTGGTTATGGCATGTGCTGCAGACATCAAGCACAGGTAGGGACTTCCTCTCCCAGAGAACGTGCTCTGACATTGGCTTGTCAGGTGTATTCACCTCACCGCTCTGTGCCTCAGTTTCCTCATTTATAAAATGGGGATAACAATAGGCACTTCTTTTTTCAAGTGCTTTGAGATCCACTGATGAAAAGCCAGGGATGACTATTATACTATATAAAGATAAATCAATATGCATTATCATTATGGGGCACCTGGCATTGGCTGCTATCTGAAGACAGGATACTGGGCTAGATGGACCTTTGGTCTGACCCAGTATGACTGTTCTTATCTTCTTCTTTTAAAATTTGATCTCTTAAAAAATTCCACTGGCATTTTTTTGACCCACTTAGTATGTGGCACATGTGACCGAATGCCCCCACTGCACTGCCCCATTTGTCTGGCGCATCTGCCTGGGAAGTGGCACAGGAAAACACCAGAGCTTGGCGAGAGAATCTCAGCCCTGGCCAGAACCCTGCTGTCACACAACAGCTGGGATGGGTGTGAGCAGGGAAGGGGTAGACGTAGGGCTGGATCCTGCACACAACATCTCAGAGAGGCTGGACTTGATCCTGTGCTGGGCAGATGCAGAGCAATGCCAGGTATATGAGCAGGAGAGAAAATGCAAGGGACCTTGACGTTACTGGCTGCCTAGCTCCAAGCAGAATCCTTTCTCCCACCCGCTCCCATTTACCTTGGGAGTGAAGGAGACAGCAGGCAGAGAGCCTGTCATATACTAAAGATCAATGCCAGGGATTTAAACTTAATATTTCACCTTATTTGTACCCGGCTGTCCCTATCATCCAGACTGCCACTGGAGTGCAAAAACCTTGCTCAGCCTGCTGCGTGCACAAGGATTTGCAGGATCAAGAGGAAAATAAGTGTTAAGTATTATTATTATTATTGGTATTATTACTGTATGGGCTCCTTAAATAATCTAACCCCACTGGTGGACTAAAACCCCACACCCTGTCTTCTTCTTTCCCCTCAGGTGGAAAACTCGTCAGGGTTGCTCTGAAGGGAGGACTGATCGCTCAGTGGTTACAGGCTTAGGGCATCTGCCCAAGCTGTATTAGCCCTTAGTCCAAGTCCCTGCTCTGCTCTAGGCTGTAGGATCTTGGGTTAGTTGCTCTACTTCCCCATCTGTAAAATGGAGCCAAAGCATTTCCCTGTGCTATGAGGTGAAATCCATTAAGGATTGCGAACAGCTCAGGCCCGACAAGTGCCCCAGATCAGCAGTAGTGCTCTGAGCTGTGCATTGCCTGTGACTGAGAGGAAGCCAGAGGTGATGGAAATGCGATCAGGCTCTTTGAGTCACTACTAGCCCCAGTGATTCTATTTTAAACTATCCTCCTCCCATTGTATATTCTGACTGTGCATCTGGATCCCTGACCCAGATACACACACACTTCAAACCAGGCAGTGGGGAAGCAATGAACTCTTTGCTGGGCTGGGGAATGAAAGCAAATTAGGGGAAATGATTGAGATGTTTTTGTTCATTGGGTATCTGCTTGTTGGATGTTAATCAAATGACAATACAGCAGGCACAATCCTTCCTCCACTAAATCAAAGCCAATGCAGAATGCCAGCAGAGGCTTAGCTTAATGCAAAAATCCCCCTCAGGAAGGGCGGATGGGGATAACAAACCCAACATCTTTCATGCTTCTAGAAGGAACAAGAGCAACCAAATATATACACCTGGCAGGGGGTGAATAAGAGCCTGGGGTGATGTAAATCTGGAATAACAGCTGCCCACATTGGGAGGAAAGCCAAGGCCTTTAAGGAATTGTATAATTACACATTGGAAAGTCTATTCCCTCCGGAGAGGCGCTGAGCCCTTTACTCAGAAATTTCCACTACATGCATCCGACGAAGGTCTCATGCTCCAATACGTCTGTTAGCCTATAAGGTGCCCACAGGACTCTTTGCTGCTTTTACAGATCCAGACTAACACAGCTCCCCCTCTGATACTTACTCAGTGGGTTTTGAGCATCAAATCCTAAGCATGGCACCACCTTTGTGTGCATGTAACATTGGGGACACCCGTGTTTATGAATGCACGGCCAGTGTGTACATGGAATAGGTGGTTAGTTCCACGTGCACGTGTGTCTGAAAGACACCATTGGAGGGGTGGCTATGATTTAGTTGGGGATTGGTCCTGCTTTGAGCAGGGGGTTGGACTAGATGCCCTCCTGAGGTCCCTGCCAGCCCTGAGATGCTATGAAAGCTCTAAGTGTGTGTGTGTAAATATACAAATACCGCTCTCCATTATCTCCAGCCATAAACACACCCACTTGGCGGAGCTGTGATTCACATCTATAGCTGCCTAGCCTACATGTCTCTCTCCCTCCAGCTGAATGAGCTGAAAGCCAAGCTGGGATCCCCCAGCAGCCTTTGGCGTCGCCTCCACCAGGGAACCCCCGCTCCAGCTGTTCCAGCGGGGAGAGAATTCGCCCTGCGCCTCCTGCCACTCACGTGCCGGGTCTCCGGGGGGGGGAGGCTGCATCCAGCCTGGGGGGGGGGTCTCACTTTTCCTTTCCCGGGGGGGGGGCGGGCGGCAAGCCCAGCTCGGCTGAGCAGAATTCACAGCCTTCGGGGCGGTTGGCACGCCCTGATCAGCAGCGCCCAGGCTGCTGCTGCTGCTGGATCCTGGGATTATTGTGATGATGGAAAGGCAGGGAAAGAAAAGGGGGGAGGGGGCGAGGAGAAGAGCTGGCAAAACGTCACGAGGAGAGATCTCCTTATTGGGACTCCCTAGCCTACATCCTGAGTCCATGTATGGGCATTTACGTCACAGGCCGCCTCACTGGGGACTCCAGAAAAGGAAGCGGCGCGGCGCGGCGGAAGATCAGAGGCAGCCGCGCTGCAGGTATAAAAGGCGCCGCAGCGCTGGGAGCCGGGAGCACCCGCCAAGCCCCGGCGCGGCAGGCAGGCTGAGCGCACATGCCCCGAGGCAGCCGGGCACTGGCCTGGGAAGGAGACCGCCGCCGCCGCGGCGCGCAGGGGCTGGAGCAGCGCTCGGGAGCGGGGCAGAGAGCTGGGGACTTCCCCGCCGGTCCCACCCCGCCTTCCTCCCCGAGCCTGGGCTCGCCGGCGATGTTGAGCGTGATGGATTTCTCCTGCCAGGACTCGCTGTACGCCAAGTACCCGGAGAGCTGCGAGCTGCGAGCGGGGGAGCACCCGGGCTCCGCCCCGCAGGAGCAGCAACTTCTGGCGGGGCAGCAGAGGGAGGCGGCGGCCGATTTCCTCGGAGGTAAGAGACCCCCCTTCAAGTTGTAGCCAAGCAGGATTGCGGGGGGGAATCCGGCTTCCGAGCCTGGCGCTGAAAGAGGAGCAGGGCTCCGGCTTAGCGAGCGTGGCCCTTGGTGCTGATCCAGAGCTGACTAATGCCTGGGCTCTCGGGGGGTGGGAATTGGGCTGGGGGCCCGGTGCTCTCCCGCGGCACCGCTTTGTTATATAACACGGGAGGGCCACACGGCTGGGCTGTGAGTTCCTGCGTGCACCGCTCCAGCCCCGCTCCTTATGCAGCCCCTTCTGTATTCCCCCAGCCGAGCAACGTCTCTAACCCGCTTCTGTTTCCCCCTTTTAATTCCCAGGTGAATTCATGGGCTCCACAATAACCGGGGAAACGGCGGATTACTTCTTCCTAGGCAGCCAGCCGGCCCCCGCGCTCAGCTACACGGGCAGCTTTCTCATCAAGGCCCTGCCGGAGCAGCCCCACGACCAAGAATCCCTCTTCAACCTCATGTCGGGCATCCTGGGCCTGGCTCCGTTCCCTGGCTCCGAAGGCCACCAGAGGCAACTGGACTCCCTCTACTCGGTCCCCGAAGCCCTTCAGAACCACCTGGACCTTTACTCCACCTGCCAGCCGGAACTGAATATCTCCGTCCAGCCCCCCTTCGAGGGCTACCCCGCCTTCCCCCCCCTGGAGAACGCGCCCCAAGTCCCAACCTCCCCGAGCGTAGGCAGCTCCGCGCAGTGTCTCTTTGAGACAAAGCTGTTGGAAAACAAGCAGGACATTAAGATTCCCCCCATGGCTCCAGCCCTGGACAAATTTAAGGTTTCCTGCTCCCCATGGGAGCCACTCGCTCAACCTCAGAACTACTTGCCCGATGGCTACCAGTCCTCCGAGTCCTTCCAGCCCCCGGAAAGTAGCCAGGCCATGTTCCACCCCCTCGGATCCAAAATGGAAAACGTGTTGTCCGTCAGCTGCCGGTCAGAGCTCAGCAGCCTGGCTGAAGCCTCGAGGACCTACAGCAACAACTTAGGTTTCAGTTGCGAGCCAGAAAGTTTCCAGAATCTCGGCAGCCAGGGGCAGATCCCCAGCGACTTCGGGGAGGCCAAGCTCCATAACCTCCCACCGCAGTTAATGCAAGACTTCGACTCCTCCTTGGCCCAACCCGAGGTCGTGCCAAGCTTAATGAACCCAACCGAGCTCCTCCACCACCGCCACCAGTCCCCGTCAGTCCCTAGCGCAGACTTCCTGGCCCACCCCTCCACCTCCTCAGCCAACCCCAACATCCTAACCGAGCCAAAGAAGAGAACCCGCAGGACCAAATGCTCCTCCAAATGCTTCTGCCCGAAGCCGCACGAGAAGTCCTTCGCCTGCCCGGTGGAGAACTGCATCAGGAGCTTTGCCAGGTCGGACGAGCTCAACAGGCACCTCCGGATCCACACCGGCCACAAGCCTTTCCAGTGCCGCATCTGCCTGCGGAACTTCAGCCGCAGCGACCACCTCACCACCCACATCCGGACGCACACCGGGGAGAAGCCCTTCTCCTGCGACATCTGCGGCCGCCGGTTTGCCAGGAGCGACGAGAAGAAGAGACACAGCAAAGTCCATTTGAAGCAGAAAGCGAGGACCGAGGAGAAGCTCAAAGGCCTCGGCTTCTATGCGGTGGGGCTGTCATTTGGGACCCTCTGAAGCCCAACTGGGAGCCCCGATTGAGGTCGTTTTCTGGGGTGAGCCCGGTCACCCCTCGCTGAAGGGATCAGGCTGGAGAGTCCACCTCCAAATGGCTCCTGGGTGGCAGTGGCAAAGACCAGGACAACTGGTGGCGGGCAGGGATGGCTCCATCTGGCGATCCATTCTGCCCAGGAGAGAAGGCGCTTTAGATGTACATAAGTGAAAGGCACCGCACCGGTTCCGATGGGATCCAGCGGCGATGCACACTCCTAGGTGCACAGTCACTGCTGGAGGAAACCCAGAGATCTCGGAAGTGAAGGAGAGAGCGGAATAATCCGCGCTACAGGCAGTCACGCAGTTTCAGCACCACGCCGAGCGGACAGCTCCAGCCAGCGGGGGAGCTGCGCGGGGCAAAGGACACTTGCAAACTGCAGTTTTAACTTCCGCTTCCAGAAAGAGAAACGTGCAGAAAGAAACCCCGCCCACGTTTTAGGCGAAGAACAAGACGCACTTGTTCAGGCTGCATTTTTAATAAACTGAATCCGATTTACTTTGCCAAGCACTTTACTGAACTCCCTGAACAATCCATTGTAATAAATGTTCTCGTGTCGAAACTGCACCAGAAGTCGCTGTTGGGAGGGGAAAAACCAAAATGGATGCGATCAACATGACGAACTGACGTGTTAATAACTGAAGACAGGTGTTTGACCACCTTTGGTTTATAATGTTTTGTACAGGACTATGGGTGGGGGGGGTCCACCCCCCGTAAATATTTTTCTTTGTAAAAAACAGAACCTATCAGGAATATTACAAAGCTGTGTTTATTTTTGCAATTAAAGTTTGTTCTACTCTAGAAATCCTTTTTGCATTTTTTCTATAGAAACCCTATAATGGTGCGTGTCAATAATACTTCTGATCTCCCGTGACCTTACAAAGATGGCTCAATATGCTACAGAGATAAGAACTGAACCCCACAGAGACCGGTTCTGATAACTGCTGCACTAACTCCTCACATTGGCCCATTGAAATCAGTGAGGACTAAAGTACTCATTAGCCTGCTGAAGGCAGTATCTACCCCAGGGGAGTTAAGAACGTGCCCATGGTCACACATCCCATCAGTGGCAGAGCCAGGAATAGAAGAGTTTCCCTGGCATAACTCTGAGCTATGTCTCCTGTACCTGAAGCAACCTCTAAACGAAATGGTTGTTTTACAAGGAGACTCGTGGTGTTCCCCTTGGGATTGCCTAGAAGGGAATATGAAATGAGCCAGCCGCCAGCCAGTACTGAACGTAAAGGGAATGTATGTACCAGGGTCAGGGCTGGTGCAACCATTTAGGTGATCTAGGCGGTCACCTAGGGCGCTGGGATTTGGGGGGGCGCCACTTTTCTTCAGCAGCGACCGCGGCGGCCGGATCTTTGGCCACCCTAGTCGCTGCTGGCATTTAGGCGGAGGGAGCTGGGGCAGGGAGGGGCGCCTGCAGCAAGTAAGGGGGGGCAGCACGCAGGGAAACTCCCTGCCCCGGCTCACCTCTGCCCCACCTCCTCCCCAAGCACACTGTGGCTGCTTCACTTCTCTCGCCTCCCAGGCTTGCGGCACCAATCAGCTTAGGCGCCGCAAGCCTGGGAGGCGGGAGAAGTGAAGCAGTGACAGCGTGCTCGGGATGCTCGTGCGCGGAGCTGGGGTGGGGGGGTGCCTCGGGGTGGGGAGCTGCCGCAGGGGGGCTGCCTCAGCACGGAGGGGGGGAGCTGCCATGGGGGGGGCGCAAGGTGGAAGTTTCGCCTAGGGCGCGAAACATCCTTGCACCAGCCCTGACCAGGGTAACTCAGTAAGCTGTGGGCAAGATTGCATCATTAAAGGTCTGCTTCTGATGGCCACAAGTGGGGTGCCTCAGCTCCCTGCCAGCGTGGGAGCCAAAGCCCAGTCAAGTCCCCGAGTACCTTCCCGTAGCGTTTTGTGGGCTTTGGCTCATATCCCCAAAGGAGCCCAGATCTTTGCCAAGTCCCCCAGTGGCTGCATGTAGTGAGGGGACGTGGCCTGAGACTGACTGGGAGGAAGCCCTATCCACCCCCTGGTGGGTGGAGCAGGGCAACCAACACCTCTGCCCTGCCCAAAAGCAGAGGGGGGGGGAGAGGAAACTTAAAAGGTGGGCCCTGCAGCTCAGCTGGAGGGGAGGTGGTGAAAGAGACAGACATGCCCTGGGCTTTGCCGAGTCCCATGCCTCAGAACAAGCCCGGCAACCACGAGGACCCTGAAGGACTGCTGGGTCGACCAGTCAATGGGAGCAGGAGATGGAGGATGCCCAGTGAGCTGAGATTCCTACAACCCCGCTGCAGCGTAGTAGCCCACGGACACCAGGTGATAGTCCAGTTGTGTGGCCAGAACACTGATCCGTGTGTTGTGGTGGGATCCCAGCTGACCCAGTGGGGGAGCCCTCTGCCATTGTCAGGGCCCTGGGCTGGGTCCCCCTCCTCCCTGTGGCCACCCTGCCCCGGGGGTGGCTGCCTGCCTTAGGCCAAGAGACCTGCATTTGTCCTCTGTCTTCCTGAGTGCCTTAGACTGCTTACAGCTATGCCTTGCCAGAGGCATCAGGGGCCCTATAGATGGGTTCTAGCTCTACCCTACCAGAGGGACAGAGCCCTGTAGACTGTTGTTGCTCCAGCCTGCCTGAGGGTCTGAGCTCCCTAGACTGCTTACTACCCAGCCCCATCCATAGGGCCAAAGCCTCGTAGACCGCGTGTTGTCTGCCTCACCTGTGTGGGAGGGAGCAGAGCCTGAAGAGCATGAATTCCCCTCTGAGCTTTCTTGGGCAGCCATGCGCTAGCGAGGGGGTGTGGCCCCTCCTGAGATTGATGGGGTGGGACAACCACAGACCATTTCACTGCAGCAAGGCCACTGTGAGGGTTTCTGTTTAGAAACCCCCTCCTCCCCTAGGATAACACAGCTTGTTCTGCTTGCAGCCTCTCCAGTTGCTGATCAACAGAGTGGCCCCAGCATTAGCTAGGAGCTGCCTGGCTCCATTCCTCTTGTTGCCAAGGAGGAACCAGAGCAAATAAGATGGGAGGGGCTGGTGAGAAATGTCAGGAACTTACGCAGTTGGAAACGAAGTTGACTAAACACCTATTTACTCATTTAACATGTGGCGTTGCTGCCTGCTTCTGTCAGCCCCAGGATCATCCGTATTGATTTAAATCACCCCAAGGGCAGAAGGACGTGTGAACACTCGCCCTGCCCAGGCCTACTGCAAAGTCCTCAATGAGCTCCTGCCCGTTGGTGTGAACCGGCCTTCTTTGTCCCTAGACCGTCAATGGGGGGAAAACCTGTCACTCTACCCTGGCACCAATGGCTTTCAATTCTCCAAAGCCAATGGGGCAGTCCCACCCATGGCACTGGCATAGTGATACAGGGTCTTTCCCCTCTAGGCTGCTTGCTCTAGTTCAGCCCATGTATGGAGCTGCTGGTGGCTCTTTATATAGCACCTGTTACCATTGTAGTTGAGCATCTTCCCAGGAGGGCAGGGCTGTTATCCCCAGCTGGGGAACTGAGGCACTGCCCAAGGTCCCACAGGGAATCAAACTCAGGTCTCCTAAACCCAGGCTAATGGCCTAGCCCCCGGTAGTGGGGCAGTTGCCCCACTTTGGCAGAGGAGGGGTTAAAGCAGGCTGGAGGGAGCCTGTGCAGAACCTGGCCAATCAGAGAAGGGCAGAAAGGCAGCCAATCAGGGCCAGACTGGGCCCTATATAAAGGCAGCAAAGCAGAGGCAATGTCAGTCTCTTCCTGACAAGCAAGGGAGAAGGACTGGCTCCCTGTAGGCAGAGCACCTAGCCTAGATCAGTGCTGAGCAGGCTCAGGGGAGCAGAGAGCGAGCTCCAGCCAGTTACCTGCCAGGCGGTGGCCCCTGACAAAAAGGGCCAAGAAGGTGCACAGGCCAAGGGGAAGTGGCCCAGGGTACACAGGGAAAAGAGGGGATTGAGGGAGGGCAGTGGGAGGCTGCCGCTATAGGGTCCCTGGTTCGGGACCCAGAGTAGCAGGTGGGCCTGGGTCCTCCCCTCCCTCCTTACATCACACCTTGCCATGGAGGACCATGGCTGATGGACTGTGCCTTGTCCCTGAAGCAAGGGACTAGACTTTGGGGTGGCAGGTGTAGACTGAGGACTGCTGATACCTCCGGAAGGGGGGAGAATAGAGCAGGGGCACACCTGGAGGGCTGTGTCCAGAAGAGGACACCACAAGCCAGGGAGCAATGTGGGTCCCAGACAACACAGCAGAGCAGGCAATGGGCGGGACACTACCCACAGAGGGTGCTCCATGGCTAGAACGAAGCTAATTCCCAGAGTAACCAGCAGGAGGCGCCACGGTGGTGAGTCTGTGCTCCATTAACCCCCCCAAACCATCTTTCTTCCATCAAGCATGTCTTAGCCCAGCACCAGGTATCGACATCACACAACCACCACCACAACTGGCCCTGCCATTGGCAGGCTGGCTCAGTGAACAAGGGGTCGAATTCAGCCCCTCCTCCTAGGCAGCAGAACTGGTGTGATTGTACAGCAGAAGGGGCGGGAGGTGCTGGGAGTGCTGGGTAGGGATGGAGCATTGCCTGGGCAGCATAGATCCCTATTCCCCGTCAGCGTCCTGCAGAGATGGAGCTGTCCATCCCTAAGGGACCGTAGAGGTGATTACCTCAAACCTGGCCCAACAAAGGGAACTAGTGACAAAGTCCCTGACTTGAGGGTTTTCTAGTATTAAGAATTTGCCTGTGCCATTACATTTGTTTTCTGTCCGCAGATCTCCAAGCTCAGGGCTGTTCTGACTCAGCCTAGGAGCCCTCCTTACAAGAAGCTTGTTGGATTTAACATTGTTTTATTTCATTCTTGGCTGTATTTAGGGATTCTTTCCAGGAACAGTGCTCCAAGTTTCCACTATTAATTGATCAGAACAGACCTGTAGTGCAGGCAGGCTTTGATCTACCTGTAAAATGGGCACCCTTATGGAGCGGCCACTTTTGGCCATTACAGATCACCTAGCACTTTTTACATGCAGCATTGTAACCTCTGCCATTGGGTGAGTTTAAGTGAGTCTGAGGAGGTGATGTGGCCTAGTGGATGGAGTACTGGTCTGGAACTCAGGAGACCTTGCTTCTGTTCCTGGCTCTGCTATGGGTTTGCTGCAAGTCACTGCCCCACTCTGTGCCTCAGTTTCCTCTTCTGTAAAATGGGGGTAATGATACTGACCTCCTTTGTAATATACTTTGAAATCTGCTGATTAAGAGTGCTAGCTATGAGCTAGGGGTTATCGTTAAATTCCCCCTTCAGTTCCAACTAGACATCTTTTTCTTCACTTCCTTTTCTAACCCAGAGGACCTATAAATAGATTTGGAGAGATGTTAATTATCATCAGACAACAGCAGCTGCAGTGCCTAAGGTCTGGTCACCACTACAGAGTTAGGCTGATGTAAGCTGCCTTATGTCGACCTAATTCTGTAAGCGTCTACACTAAAATGTTGCTCCCAGCCATGGAACTCATCCACTACAGTAGCGTCAATGTCGATGTAGTTAGGTCAATGCAGGGTCAGTGTAGACACTGAGTTGCTTACACTGTTGCTGCCTTTCAGAAGCCAACCCACAATGCCCCACAGTGGCAGCTAAATTGGTGCAAGTGCTGCGGGTGAGTGCCTTGCCCCTATGTGCAAAGGATGGGGTTATAGTTAACACTGCATTGCATTCGTACAGCTCCCTTCACCTGGCAGGATCCCAGAGAGACACAGGGCCCAGCTCAACCATGGAGGAGGTCTCGGGACACCCAGATAAAAACGTGGTGTGTCGGGTATCAGAGGGGGACGTGAAGGAAAATACCTGTGATTGAACATCAATGGGGGGCTGAGTCAGGCAGAATTTCATTGGCCAGTTGGCTAGGACACCTGGGTCAACGCAAAGAGTGCCCTGGGCTCTTGACTGGCCACAGCTGGACGGGAAAGCGCTAGGCTAGGTCTCTGTAGATCTTGGGTCGATGCCCTGCTAGTGTCAGTGTGCCTGAGTGCAACAAGGCGGGTCACCCTTCCCCTCTCTTCCCCTGTGGTCTTGCCTTCACGGCTAAACCAGGTGTGTGTTTTACCTCAGGTAACGAACGGTCGTGAGGCATCTGGTGGTAAAAACGCAGCTGAGAAAAGGCACGTGAGTTTTACCATGAGTAGCTAGACAAGGTCAGTGCTGACCCGGCCCGGGGTTGGCCTGAGGGAGTTTACCTTGCGTTAAAACCGACGTGTCTTGTTGTCAGTGGTTTCACCTCGCCCAGCGCTGCTCACATGGGTTAGTTCCTGGGCTTTGTCTGTTTCGATTGCTCCTTGGGGCAGGGACTGAATACTGCTCTATGTACAGCACCTTGGGCACTCCAGCGTGGTTAGGGACTCTAGGAGCTACTGCAATACACACAATAAGGACGTCAATGTTATAACTCACCCAAAAGGCAGCACCCAGTGGCATTCAACTGGCAGTACCTACTCACCACACTGGGCTGCCCACAGAATCAGCAGCACCACGTTGGCTTTCCTTGATGCGTCGGCCATAAGGGCAGTGTTGCTTATCTTACAAGCTCCACCAAAGTCCCAGCCCCAGGTACTGTGGGTACAGAGATGCCCAGGCATTGGAGGAGGTAGCTACGTCTCCGATGGAAAGTCTGAGCCGGTTGTTCTTTCAAAGAGGTAGCACACAGGTGTCACGGACTCACAGATTGTGCCCACTCTTGGCCCTGTGCGGTCCGTGGGTGGGGGGGTGCCCCTTTCAGTGAGACAGCCCTTTTCCCGGGGGTCCACTCTCTCTCTTGGGGTTAGGCCCTTCCACCTCCAGTCCCAAGCCCCGCCTCTGTCCATTGTCTTCTCTCCAGGTAAACAAGGTCGCCTGGGCTTCCTCTCCTCTCTTCTGTTCTCTGGCCCCCTCTAGCTGGAACCGGCTGGTTAGGTCACCGGGGTCCTCTCTTTACAGCCCATTGTCCTCCCACTGGCCAGAACTGGCTGTGATTCCTGAGCTGGGCCATCAGGTCATCAGGACACCATTCGCTGAGGTATCCGTCCTCCAGGCCATTGGCTGCGGTCCCAAGTTCTCTCTCCGGTCCTCTGTAACAAACCCCCTCTCCCCTCACCTTGTTAAACCAGTAACACCTAGGGAAACTGAGTCCCACCCCCACTGCATGCAAACCATTGGAAAAAACAAGAAAATCCCCCACTTCATCGCAACAGGGCAAAAAAATATTCAGGGTCTGCAGCTCATATTATTTCCTTCTCTTTAATTTCCCTTCCAATTTTCTTCTCAGCCGATGCAGGGTGAATAGAAATGAGCTCTCTCTTCTTGAATTTCAAATATCCAGCATCAATCCCACTCAATTTCATTCACGTCCATGGAGAATAGGAAGAGATGCAGCAGACTTTCCGTGCACACTCAGCCTCCCTTTGAAAGCATCCAAGACGTTATAGAAGCTCTAGCAGTATCCAGGCAGTGGGCCTTGTTTAGAAGCCTCTTCTGAGACACTTTCCAATAGATGCCAAGGAGGTTTCAGACACATTAGGGAAGGATTTCACAATGTGAGTGGGATTTTGACTTTGCCCATCTTAGGCTCACTCCTTTCCACAGAGATCCTCCAAAGCCAGGTGCCGCACAGGGAACGAACAGAGCAGGCAATCACCAAGTGATCCATCCCCTGTCGCCCATTCCCAGCTTCTGGCAAACAGAGGCTGAGGACACCATCCCTGCCCATCCTGGCTAATAGCCATTAATGGACTGATCCTCCATGAACTTATCTAGTTCTTTTTGGAACCCTGTTATAGTCTTGGCCTTCACAACATCCTCTGGCAAGGAGTTCCACGGGTTGACTGTGCCTTGTGTGAAGAAATACTTCCTTTTGTTTGTTTTAAACCTGCTGCCCATTAATTTCATTTGATGACTCCTAGTTCTTGTGTTCTGAGAAGGAGTAAATAACAAACACTTCCTTATTTACTTTCTCCACACCAGTCATGATTTTATAGACCTCAATCATATCCCCACTTAGTCGTCTCTTTTCCAAGCTGAAAAGTCCTAGTCTTAATCTCCCCTCATAGGGAAGCTGTTCCAGGCCCCTCATCGTTTTTCTGTACCAATGTGTCCGATACAGGCTGGTGCTGGAACTGAGCCCCAAAGACTCACACCTCCCTGGAGGCCCAAAACAAGTGACCCAGGAAACAGATGCACGTGTAGAACTGAGCCATTCCTGCTGCACCCCACTAGCTGTTTCTACTAGAGCATAAGCGCACGGGGCCCCTGACTGGTCTTACAGCCCTGAATGGAGCACTTGAGAGCAGGGAACAAAACATTCCCGGGCAAGGGGCTCTGGCTGAGGCATGAATTTATAGGCCAGGTGAATCCGGCATCTCATTACCTTTAGACCTTCCTCTTCGATACAGCTGTTCTACCAGAGCAGGGATGATTCTCGTCACTTGCCTCCCAAAACTCCCTACCTCCTGCCCCCAGCAGAGTTCTCAATGACCCCAAAGGGAAGAGGAGCCAGGTAGTTCACGAATAGCTTTGCTGTTGCCACCCTAACGTGGAAGGCACTCAGCTACTCCAAGGATGATGGCAGTGCCAAATAGGGTGACCAGATGTCCTGATTTTATAGGAAGAGTCCCGATTTGGGGGTCTTTTTCTTATATATGCTCCTATTACCCTCCACCCCCTGTCCCAATTTTTCCACACTTGCTCTCTGGTCACCCTAGTACCAAACCATAGATAGATAAGATACTTTACCAGGCCAGACCCCCTGTCAGTTCTTCACCATTAATGGTATTGTGCATCTGAGGCACATTAGCCACTAGAAGATACAGAAGAAAGTAGATCCGACATCAAGACATACGCAGAGGTTGAGAATTTGGGGCAGAGTCATGTGGGAGGGGCGGTATCTGAAGGGGTTAAATGAAAGTCCTTGTCACAGATATGGTCAAGCTCCCCCTGCTGGACATTTTCCAGACTGCTGTGAGGGAGCCAAGCGATGAATCCCAGGTGCCCTCAGCTTGCTGGGGCTGGGTAGAGTTAGGCACTGTCGCTGACTCTGGGCCCGCACTGGTGTCTGACACCGCTCTTGGCAGTAGGGATTCCCATTATCCAATTGCCCAGGCCCTGAAACTGGTACGGTCTCCCCCAGGCCACCCAGCAGCTCTGGCACGTTCCCCAACATCTCACCGACAGGAGGAGCCTCCTGGTTCAGTTTGTCTCTTTGGGGCATGAGAGAACAAAAGCCAGCCAGAGACAGACTTGCCATAGAATGCTAAACACCACTGCTCTTTACACAGTAGCACGAGGAATACACAGATCTATACAAAAATCACACACACACACACACACACACACACACACACACCTTCCTCACCAGTCTGGAGAATCCTCTGGGCTTAGGCAGAGTCCTCTGAGGTGGCCAGGATCCTTCCCCTGCAGCTCAGGACTTCTCTTCCAAATCACAGAGTCTTTCCAGCCCAGCTAGCTTTCTCTGACATAGGCTCGTCAGCACATAAACTGGATCCCCCTGCTACGAAAGCAGGCCCAGCTCTTCCCCTGGCCTGCCCCTCTCCCCTGGTATGACAGGAGATAGGTTAGTTTAACTTCTGTGCCAGGGAAGATAATGGAGCAAGTAATTAAGGAAATCATCTGCAAACACTCGGAAGGTGGTAAGGTGATAGGGAATAGCCAGCATGGATTTGTAAAGAACAAATCCTGTCAAACCAATCTGAAGGCTTTCTTTGACAGGGTAACGAGTCTTGTGCATAAGGGAGAAGCGGTGGATGTGCTATACCTAGACTTTAGTAAGGCATTCGAAACAGTCTCACATGATATTCTTATCAGTAAACTAGGCAAATACAACTTAGTGGGGCTACTCTAAGGTGGGTGCATAACTGGCTGGATAACCGTACTCAGAGTAGTTATTAATGGTTCCCAATCCTGCTGGAAAGGTATAACAAGTGGAGTTCCGCAGGGGTCTGTTTGGGGATCGGCTCTGTTCAATATCTTTAACAACTTAGCTATTGGCATAGAAAGCACGTGTATTAAGTTTGCAGATGATACCAAACTGGGAGGGATTGCAACTGCTTTGGAGGACAGGGTCATAATTCAAAATGATCTGGACAAACTGGAGAAATGGTCTGAGGTAAACAGGATGACGTTTAATAAAGACAAATGCAAAGTGCTCCACTTTGGAAGGAACAATCAGTTTCACACATACAGAATGGGAAGAGACTGTTTAGGAAGGAGTATGGCAGAAAGGGATCTGGGGGTCATAGTGGACCACAAGCTAAACATGAGTCAGTGTGATGCTGTTGCAAAAAAAGCAAACGTGATTCTGGGATGTATTAACAAGTGTGTTGTGAGCAAGACACGAGAAGTCATTCTTCCTCTCTACTCTGCACTGGTTAGGCCTCAATTGGAGTCCAGTTCAAGAAAGATGTGGAGAAATTTGAGAGGGCCAGAGAAGAGCAACAAGAATGATTAAAGGTCTTGAGAACATGACCTATGAAGGAAGGCTGAAAGAATTGGGTTTGTTTAGTCTGGAAAAGAGAAGATAGAGGGGACATGATAGCAGTTTTCAGGTATCTAAAAGGGTGTCATAAGGAGGAGGGAGAAAATTTGTTAATCTTAATCTCTAAGGATAGAACAAGAAGCAATGGGCTTAAACTGCAGCAAGGGAGGTTTAGGTTGGACATTAGGAAAAAGTTCCTGTCAGGGTGGTTAAACACTGGAATAAATTGCCTAGGGAGGTTGTAGAATCCTCATCTCTGGAGAAACTTAAGAATAGGTTAGATAAATGTCTATCAGGGATGGTCTAGACAGTATTTGGTCCTGCCATGAGGGCAGGGGATTGGACTTGACCTCTCAAGGTCCCTTCCAGCCCTAGAATCTATGAATCTATGACAGCTGCTGGAATCCTGCATCCAGTTCTGGTGTCACAATTCAAGAAGGATGTTAAATTGGAGAGGGTTCAAAGAAGAGCCACAAGAATGATTAAAGGATTAGAAAACCTGCCTTATAGTGATAGATTCAAGGAGCTCAATCTATTTAGCTTAACCAAGAGAATGTAAAGGGGTGACTTGATCACAGTCCGTAAGCACCTACCTTGGGAACAAATATTTAATAATGGGCTCTTCAATCTAGCAGAAAGAGAGACAACACCTTCTAATGGCTAGAAGTCAAAGCGAGACACATTCAGACTGGAAATAAGGCATATATTTTTTAACAGTGAGGGTAATTAACCAAGAATTCCAGTGGATTCTCCATCACTGACCATTTTTAAATCAAGATTGGAGGTTTTTCTAAAAGATCTGCTCTAGGAATTATTTTGGTGATGTCCTATAGCCTGTGTTATACAGGAGGTCAGACTAGATGATAACGAGGGTCCCTTCTGGCCTTGGAAACTAAGAATCTTGTTGCTACTGTGAGCTCACATCTGATCATGGCGGCTCCCTGCAGCAAACGCTCTCCCGCTTGGAGGACACCTGAGTTGTTGGGTCTTTGCGGAGAGGAGGCTGTGCAGTCCCAGGTCCATTCCACGAGACAAAACGGTGAGTCACAGGCAGAGGACAGGACGGACGGAGGTGCCACCACTGCCAGAGGCCCCTGCAAAGGGGGTGAGAGATCAGCCCTGATGATCCCATCAGGCAAGCCATGCCCCATGCTGCAGAGAAAGGCAAAAACCTCCAAGCTCCTTGCCAATCTGAGCTGGGAGAAATTCCTTCCCAGCCCCCATCAGTTGGGCCCTGAGCACAGGAGCAGGATGCTCTGTACCACCTCACACCCACCTCTTCGGTGCCCCATCTCCAGCCGGGGCCAGTCCCTGATGCTTTAGAGGAGAGTAAAAAAACCTCCAAAATCCATGTGACCAACTGTGCACCGGGAGGAAGAAATTCTTTCCTGATGCCAAAGGCGACTCGCTGAAGCCTGAAACGTGGTTGGCTGGGGCTGGGAGTCAGATGAGCTGGCTTCGGTGCTTGGCCCTGTCCTTGGCTTCCTGGGTGAGTCAGTCCAAGTGTTAGATTTTCCCTCTCTGTGAAATGACACTGACCCAGCCTCGGAAAGTGCTTTGTGTTTCCCAGCTGATGTGCTAAGTATTATTATTATTGTATTATTAAAGCTGTTAACTACAAGATCTCCTCCACCCCCCGCCCCCCATGTGCCCGGCTTGTTTTCTTTTTACATTTTTAGAGCCGTAGTTCCCATAACAACCGAACGCGGCTCATTATGTGCCGCACACATTCACACAAACCCCAGGCATAAAAATAACTTCCAGGAAGAGAGACTCACGCTCAGGAAAGCAGGGAAATTCTGCCAGCTTGGTCCCGGCTTAAATGAAAGCCAGGCTCAGCGCACCGTCCATGCAAGGATCTCAAAAGGGGGAGCTACGATCGAATCCATTTGGGGAAACTGAGGCAGCGAAGTTAACGGACTCGCCCAAGGTCACAGCATCAGTGGCAGAGCTAGAGAGAGAACCCAGATCTGGTGACTCAGTTTCTAACCACCACATCACGCTGTCTCCTATGACTTTTCATCATTCCTCTAAGGACAGGGTATTCCGTAATTGTATGCTACAAAGTTGCTTTGGGGGAGGCCCAAGAATCAGGTACTGGCCAGATTCTGAACTTGACAGACCCTGGGTCTGATCCAGTCTGGCCAGTTCTGTGATCCTAGAAAGAGCCAACATTGATTAGATGACCCACCAGCCCAGTAATTCTAGCAGCCAATGAGAGTCCTTAGAAAGAGAGAGCAACCAAGTGCTCTCAGGGGCCATAAGAACTTTAAACCCTTCCACTGGTCCTTTCTAACTGGCTCCCAGAGCAGGGAGATGGACCCTCTGCCGTGCCCACCAAAGCTTCCCTGAAGTGAAATGCTTCTGAGCGGAAGCAGAGTAGCATTAGAAGGACTGACAGAACTGTCTCCGGTTGACCTCAGGCTGTTCAGCACCCATTGTCACAACCCAATGGCTCCCTCCCTCAGGTCCCCTGGGGAGGCAGATCAGCATTGTATGTTGCTAACACTGTTGCAAGCATCGCAAGGCATTTTGGGAAGGGTTAAAGGTGTGAGTGTGGAGTGGACGATTCCTTTGAAAGTTGCAAGAGGCCAAAGAGGGAGGGAGGAAGAGAGCAGAGAATGGGTTAACTTGACACTTCAGCTAGCTCAGTCTGAAGATAAGACGCTGGTCCCAGTCCAAGGTCACGGCGAGAAGTCTGCAGCTGCATTCACATCTTACCCAACCCCAGCCAGCCATGAGAAAAGGAGAACTAAGCTGAGCAGGACTGCAAAGAGTGCAAAAACAAGCGAGATGGCAAAGGCCAATGCGGGGTTGGGGTGGGGGAAACAAGGTTTCGCGTCCCTGGAGCCCAGTGTGTTTTGGGAAAGCTGAGAAGGCCACAGAAAGCCGATTTGGACTGGTACAAAGAGCACCAGGAGCAGAGGTCCATGAACAAACACCCCCCCCCCCCCCTTAAAAACTCTCCCGAGAGCCAAAGCAAGTCAGAGATCAACAACGGACCCTGGACGATCCGTGCACGGGACAAGAACTCCCATCCACCCTTCCCCCTCTTCTTCTTACGTTACACCCAGGCTTGGCCAGCCTCGGGTAGCACGGGTGTGAGTATGAAAGTGGGTTAGGACTTGGGGCACTAACGCTTTCTTCCTTCCTCTGAGTGACATGGGGAACCTCCAGCGCTCTCCGCTGTTATTTTATTAATAAAACTTTAAAAATTTAGTCACTTGGTGTGTTTAGTCATCTCCTCCCCTAAAGATCCCGTGGCCTCAGCCTGATCACCTGCCACCCCAGGCAGATTGGTAACATAAATCTGTCACACCATCGCTTATTGTCCTTATGCCTTTACAGCTCTGTCTCCCTACAGAGAGTGAGAACCGGGCAGGTGAGTGGGGTTCATGGTTAGGAAAGGTCTGTCAACACAGCTGCCTTTGGCTTCAGGGAAGTTAGCATGCAATAATATTAATGTCACTGCATTGTGACACCGTGCCATCACGTCACGATAAACCTAGTCACGATGCAGCGTGGTGCTGAGTTGCGAAATGTCGCCCCCTTCAGGGCATGTTGTCACCGCCCCATGACCCAGGTGGGACAATCAAGGAATGAACAGCACACATAAGTCACCGCTCCAATGCAAACATCAAATGCTGCATCGAGAAACAAAGCACTGGGGCCCAAACATCCCCACAGCAGGGCTTTGCCGGCCCCACGGCATGTGCCACGTCACAATGGCATGCTGACGAGTGGGGCCTACAACTGTTACAGCATCGGCCCACGAGCTGAGCTGGGAGGATGCGGGACTGGCCTGTGCCATCAGGACTGGTGGCAACTCAATGCTTAGAACATATAACCCCTGCACTTCCCATCTCCTCCACCACATACAATGCTAGTCACGCCAGGTGCAGAGGTAGGGGCTAATCCTAGCCCAAGACTGGATGAGATCTTCCAAAGCCCTCTACCCACACAATACGTGGGCTTAGGGAGGGAGTAATCCTCCGGCTATCAGCCCCCAACCATGGGCAAAGAGGAAGAGTCATTGATTGTTAAGGCCAGAAAGGACCATTATGATCATCTAGCCCAGGGGTCAGCAACCTTTCAGAAGTGGCGTGCCGAGTCTTCATATATTCACTCTGATTTAAGGTTTCACGTGCCAGTAATACATTTTAACATTTTTAGAAGGTCTCTGTCTATAAGTCTATAATATATAACTAAACTTTTGTTGTATGTAAAGTAAATAAGGTTTTTAAAATGTTTAAGAAGCGTCATTTAAAATTAAATTAAAATGCAGAGCCCCCCGGAGTGGTGGCCAGGACCCAGGCAGTGTGAGTGCCACTGAAAATCAGCTCATGTGCCGCCTTCAGCATGCGTGCCATAGGTTGCCTACCCTTGGCATAGAGAGTACACTTATAAAGTTTGTGGATGATACCAAGCTGGGAAGGGTTGCAAGTGCTTTGGAGGTTAGGATTAAAATTCAAAATGATCTGGACAAACTGGAGAAATGGTCTGAAGTAAATAGGATGAAATTCAATAAGGACAAATGCAAAGTCCTCCACTTAGGCAGGAACAATCAGTTGAACACATACAAAACGGGAAATGACTGTCTAGGAAGGAGTACTGTGGAAAGAGATCTGGGGGTCATAGTGGATCACAAGCTAAACATGAGTCAGTGTAACGCTGTTGCAAAAAAAGCGAACATCATTCTGGGACGTATTAGCAGGAGTGTTGTAAACAAGGAACGAGGAGTAATTATTCTGCTCTACTCCATGCTGATTGGGCCTCAGCTGGAGTATTGTGTCCAGTTCTGGGTGCCACATTTCAGGAAAGATGTGGAGAAAGTCCAGAGAAGAGCAACAAAAATGATTAACGGTCCAGAAAACATGACCTATGAGGGAAGATTGAAAACAAAAATTGGGTTTGTTTAGTCTGGAGAAGAGAAGACTGAGAAGGGACATGATAACAGTTTTCAAGGACATAAAAGGTTGTTACAAGGAGGAGGGAGAAAAATTGTTCTTAACCTCTGAGAATAGGACAAGAAGCAATGGTCTTAAATTGCAGCAAAGGCGGTTTCGGTTGGACATTAGGAAAAATTTCTTAACTGTCAGGGTGGTTAAACATTGGAATAAATTGTCTAGAGAGGTTGTGGAATCTCCATCATTGTCCAACCTTCTCTTAAAAATCTCCAAGCACCTGTCAGGGATGGTCTAGATAATACTTAGTCCTGCCTTGAGTCCGGGACTGGACTAGATGACCTCTTGAGGTCTCTTCTAGTTTTATCATTTGCCCCAGACAGGCTGAAGTCACTGGCACTAGAGGTTATGCAGAGCAAGAACCTCTAATGGCTTTGCCCTGAGGAACTTCCATGGAAGCCTGCATCACAGTGATCAATTGTTCTATGTCCACTGGAGGTAAAACAAGAAGCAATGGGCTTCATCTGCAGCAAGAGAGATTTAGGCTAGATATTGCTGAATTCCTGCCAATCCTCAGAAAGGAAAAGTGGTCAGCTTAGTCATCTGGTGGTTGGAGCCGCAATGCACAGGCCATGTGACTCTGAACTCGCTGCCTGCATAGAGCTCCCTTTGCAGGCCGTTCTGTTAAGAAGTCACCCGAGCGTTGATCCGTTCGGAATAGTCTATGTCAAATGTCCTATATCTGTCGTTCTGGCTGATGGGAAGCCGCCGTGACCAAAGAAAAGAGCAATCTTTGTGCACGTTTAAGAAAAGCAGTCACCCACCCAGACCCTCCATGCATGACTCAACACCAGCCTTAAAAACGAGGGATCAAAATGACACACAGGTAGCAGAAGATGGTTAGTGATGTGGTATTAATCCCTTCAACATCATTCTTTACTATAAACACGCTTTAATCCCAGAATTGTTCAAATGCTGCTTAGTAACGTATAAACCCATCAATGCTCCTTGAGCCAGACATGGAAATTCCACTGTCAAAATCCTTTGTGTAAAAAGAGGATCAAAATCACAGTTTCCCTGCAATAAACTATGCACCCACAATCCTGCTCTCAGTGGAGACAGGACACAATCCCATCCCAGTTTATTTCCTTTGCAAGTGCCCTTTAAGAACAGCCAAGAGAACAAACACACCTTAACACATTTGTATGTAATAGGTAAAATCCTGGCCCTACGCAAGCCAACAGCACAATTCCCACTGATTTCAGTTTGCTAGGATGTCACCCAATATTTTTAGGATCCAACCCTGCTAAAAATCTAGGCACTCACTTTATCCACATGCATAAGTTTTTGTAATACTGGGCCCACATTTATCTTCACAAAGATATTATTGGACAGATACTTTGCAGTAAGTCTCTAGATAAGTAAAAAAAAAGGAAATTTACAAAATGTACCATGCGACGCACAAGAGTGTCTTATAAAAACAGCCAAGTATCAGAGGGGTAGCCATGTCAGTCTGAAGAAGTGGAGTTTTTACTCACGAAAGCTTATGCCCAAATATATCTGTTAGTTTTTAAGGTGCCACCGAACTCCTTGTTGTTTTGATAACAGCAGTTGCTTTGACAAGTTGTAAAAGTGCATAATTCCATTAGCGATCTTGTGAAGTGTGAGGTATTCTACAACGCAAACTAATGGGAAGTCATTCTCCTTTTTGTACTTTTCATTTTTTTAAATTAAACACCATCGATCAGAATAGCAATTAATTTTAAACAGTGGAAAATAAAATTAGGAAAAAAATTGACTTTTTTTTTTAAAAAGCAGGGGCAGACTTAGGCACTTTTTGCCTTTGTTCTCTATCCCCTCATCCCATTATTTTGCTATATGTACATGAAATGTGTTAAGATTGTTGGTGAAATTGCTAACTTAATGATCACTGTTTAATTCCATAATATTCAAAATGATTCTTCCCCCCATTCCCCCCAGTTCGACGGATGAATAATGGTTTGGACTGCTACTTAGCAACATTAAATATACATTAATGATTTTTAATTACTTTAAATACCAGTTGACTTGTGTGTATAGATCTTTAATTGTTGGCTAACTTGTGAGCCTATAGTTAAATGCTGGTTTCATATCTTTACACATTAGTTCCCTTGACAGGGTTCCAGTTAATAACCATGGTTATTTTTGTTTCTCTTTAACTCAGTAGCTTTACAGAGTACCCTAAGATCAAGTGGGTGGACAAAGCGACACATGGGCCAGCTGGGACATTTGAAAGGGAATGGTGCGCTGAAAAAAATCAGATGCCAAGAATAAAAAAAAAAGTATGCTCCAGTGACTCATTAAACTGCTAATTTTTGATGAACCAATGTGAAAACCAAGCATCCTAGAGTTATGAAATGTGATGGAAAAATCCTTCCCTGCCGTACATTATGCACCAGAACCTTCTAATAAAGCCCATGCTCAGATCAAAAGTCTTGCAATCTCTGTTCTTAAAAACCTCCAGTTTTGGGGACTCCACAACCTCCCTTGATAACCTATTCCAGTGCTTAATCATAGATGATCAGTGTTGGAAGGGACCTCAGGAGGTATCTAGTCCAACCCTCTGCTCAAAGCAGGACCAACAGCAACTAAATCATCCCAGCCAGGGCTTTGCCAAGCCGGGCCTTAAAAACCTCTAAGGAAGGAGATTCTACCACCTCCCTAGGTAACCCATTCCAGTGCTTCCACCACCCTCCTAGTGAAATAGAGTTTCCTAATATCCAGCCTAGACCTCCTCCACTGCAACTTGAGATCATTGCTTCTTGTTCTGTCATCTGCCACCACTGAGAACAGCCAAGCTCCATCCTCTTTGGAACTTCAGGTAGTTGAAGGCTCATTCTTCTTTTCTGCAGACTAAATAACCCCAGTTCCCTCAGCCTTCTTCTTGTAAGTCATGTGCCCCAGCCCCCTAATCATTTTTGTTGCCCTTCGCTGGACTCTCTCCAGTTTGTCCACATCCCTTCTGTAGTCAGGGGACCAAAACTGGACGCAATTCACCAGTGCTTTGTAGTTAAAGATTTTCCTAATATCTAACCAAAGTCTCCCCTGCTGCAAACTAAGCCAATTCCTTCTTGTCCTATCCTTGATGGCCATGGAGAACAAGAGATAGCTATTCTCTTTGTAACAGCCATTAATATAGTTGAAGGCTGTTATTAGGCCCCACTAATCTTCTCTTCTCAAGACTAAAAATGCCCATTTTTAATTAACCTTTCCCGATAGGTCAGTTTGCCCACCCGCTCTAGGTGCTTACAAATGGATAATTTGTTCCAGTATCTTTCCACATATCAAAGTTAGGCTGTGTGATCTGTAATTCCCCAGGTCCTCTTTGTTCCCCTTTTTAAAGGCAGGGAGTATGTTTGCAATTTGCCAGTTCTCTGGGATCTCACCTGTCCTCCATGAGTTCTCAAAGAAAATTGCTAATGGTTCCAAGATTGTTTCAGCTAGTTCCTTAAGTACCCTGAGATGATTTTCATCGGGCCCTGATGAATTTAATACACCTAACTTTATTTAAATAATCTTTAGCCTATATCTTCCCTATTCTGGCCTGCATTCCTTTCCCTTTGTTTTTAGTATTAATTGTGCTATGCATCTGGTCACAATTAACCTTTTCAGTGAAGACTGCAAAATGGGCATTAAATACCTCAGCCTTCTGGATGCCATCCGTTATTAGCTCTCCCCTGCTGAGTAGAGGGCCTACACTTTCCTTTAGCTTTCTCTTGCTCCTAATGAATTTAAAGAAGCAAAATCTAGTTACCCAGTTTAGCCCATTCACTCTCCTTCAACATGTCCAGGGCCCGTCCCTCCAAGCTCTGAGCTCTTAGTGATAAGTCAGTTACTGCATGGCTGGTACCCTCAGCTGGGATTTCACACCCCGCTATGGATATTTGTGTACACGAAGTGGCAGGAAACCTCCATTGCATCTACAGCCTTAACTCAGCTGCATTGCTTTCAGGGCTTATATCACTCTGTGAATTAATCATGATCCTAAGAGCTGTCCCAGTGCCAGTGTGGCTAAGGAGATTGACCAGATGCCAATGGTTTATACCTGCTATATGTAGCATCCAAGTAGATGGGATACATCATCATTCTTTCATGCTTAATAGAGTAGCATTTAAGCATTAAAAAAAGATTAGTGCTTAAAACAATCACTTTGCATCTCTTATTTAATACTGATACTTCTGTAATGCCCAGAAGCTTGGGTCTAGGACTGCTGGGTGCTGTACAAGTCACAATCCCTACCTAGATCAATTTATTACACACACACAAAACTACGTTAAAAGAACATTAAGGTGACCACGTCAAACACCCAAAAGTTAGGAAAAGCCAGAATTAAGGTTGCAACCTTACTTAGGCCCCCTTATGCATATACAATATGATGCAGTCATTAATTACATGATCACAAACTCCCCACTCCCACGCCCGGACCTCGGCCTCATTCAGCACACAGGACGAACACTGAATGAGCTCGCTAGATCTGTTCAAAGAAAAGTTCACCAGAGTAACATGGGCAAGCCATATTTTCCATAGCCTCCTTCTCAGAAATGGCTTAACCGTTTTGGGCAAAGTTTTCCAACAAAGTTCAGCCTGAGGCAGACACCCAGCATGGAAGATTTCAGCCCAGACAGTTAAAGTTCGGCAAAGTTACAAACAACTGAAAACGGGGTCTTATAACAGCCAATGTCAGGCAACCTTAACAACAGGCAGTTCTACCAGCCCCACCTATAATAACCAAGATGACAAGTGACACACAAAGTGTGAGGGGGGGGAGGATATAACCGGATACAACTTTGATTGCCATAGGACAGTTAATGTTAGGAAGCAGCTTCTATATTATGAACTGACCTTTGGATTTCAGCTAATGGGGGGGAAGGAGGAGCCTGGAGAAGGTAAAGGCTGCCAAGAATTTAGCAGTAAGGTCGTACTGCGTGGTTATTAACCTTTAACCCTCATACAGGGCTTTGGCTTTGCAAACAATCACTAAGTAATACTAGTGACAGCCGGTGATATGTGCAAGTATTATTGGGGGAAACTGAGGCAGGATAAACTGATTTATCCACACAGGTAACAGACCCTGGGCCAAAACAGAGGAGCTTTTGGATCCCAGTACCATGTGTCTGTGGAGGTGGGGCTAGAACTCTGGTCTTTCAACTCCAACTCCCCAACGACGAGCGCTAAAGGAAACCTCTCTTAGCCAACAGCAATGGATGGTGTAGGAGCCCTTAGAAGGCGTCGGACACACAAAGCGTAGGCTTGGAAGGATTTCGATTGGTCAATGTTGATTTCACTGCACACACGTGAACGGAGGCAAAAAACCATCTCCACTGATAATAATCAAAACGTACAGAGAGGGAAAGTCGGAAACATGGTGCTTGAGAACTTAGACGTTGAGTTAAGGCGAGTTACTTTGCATATTTTGACACGTGAGCGTGACCGTTTGTGTTTTAATGGGTTAACTTTTTTAATCTCAACATCTACAGTCATTAAATAATGACTGCCTGGCTGCCCCACACTCTGATCCCCTAATTTCCTGCAACTGTGAAAATAAAAATAGAAAAAAAAATGCTTAAAACCGAACATGAATATTATCAGTCAAAATCAAGTTCTCCCAAGTCTATGCATGTCACGGATCTGGCCGAGCTCTGCCACTGGACACTCATCACATTGCTGTGTCTGTGTGCTCTGAGCCTCTGGCATCGGAAGAGAGCCCAGACGCTGTCTTGGTTTGGGATCTCTAGGTGCCCTCTCGGGGTGCGGATCCTGTGTCTAGCACCCCCTTCTGAGAGCAGAGACTCCACAGTCCAAATGCCTAGCTCCTGGGACTAGCACTGCCCCTTTAGGGTCTCCATAGCTTACCCACACCTTCTCCCGGCACTCCAGCCACATGGAGGTGGCAGCCAACGGCCGCACACAGAGACGAGGCACCATTACTCTTTACTTCACAGCTCAAGAGAGACACAGATCTATACAAAGAACAAACGCACCTACCTGCATTTCCCTGCCTCAGGTTCCTCGCCTCTCTGGAGAGCCCTCTGGGGTGGCCTGGGTCCTTCCCCTGGAGCTCATAACTTCTCTTGCAAACCATGGAGTCTTTCCAGCCCAGCCCAGCTAGCTTTCCTCTGACAAGGGCCAGTCTGCAGTTAAACCAGACCCCCTGCTTCCACTCACCTGCCCCACACTTCCTTTTCCCATCTGTAACAGGGTGCTGGCCAGGAGGTCCTGAGCCAACTCTCTGTTAGCCCTGCTCCAATTAAGAAGCATTAATTGGGGCTGGCTGAGAATGCCATGCCTAATTGATAGAAGGGAAGCACCTGCGGGCCTCATTAACCAGGAGGCTATATAGCGCTGGCAGGCAGGCAGGAAGTGAGGGGCAGGGATCTTTATTCCTATTCCTGCTTGCTGGAGAAGCTAGCTGTTCCCCACAGGTTGCTAGTTTGTTGTGGTCTGTAAATAGAAGGCACTGGTGATTGCACCCAGAAATCTCTGGCTGATTTTGTGGGTGCAGGGGTCCCATAGTGACACAAAGGTCTCATTACACCATCTCAGTGAGTTTTCCCAGTTCATATATGTTCCTTCTACCAGCACCTGGTTCCTTTATTCTGCTGCTGCTGTTTTTCCACTCTCTACTTCACCATCTCCCTGCAGACAAGCTGAAGGAAGTAGCTTCTTGAGCTCCAGCCAACCTCCTTAGCATACCCGTTGTTTGGTGGAAATCACAATCATTAACACCAACGACTCTCCATTGTCCCTCACTGTTAGGTACATGCTTCAGCCCATGTCAGCAATTGGTAGATTCCATATCCACATAGAGCCATTCCCCGAAACAGCAATTTTCATAACAAGTTCATCACCAGACGCGTCATTTTGTACAGACCAATTTCCATTACAACGTGCAAAGCAAATTAGGTTGAAATCTGAGTCCAGCCTGGAAACCTCTGATTTTCTAGCGGGTTTGAAGTTACTCTAAGCCAGCTGGATTGTCACCCTCTTCACACACACAAGTTTCTCCCTAGGCCACAACTAAGTTATTTGCATCCCTATAAACATTTCCACCCCATTTCCTTCCCTTTGTGGTTGCATTTTCAAGGCCTGTGCGTCCTACGGCCCGTCTAGGGGGAATGCAGGGGATGTGCTGGTAGCTTAGTCAAGGAAGGACAGAGCAAAATGGACCCCATTTGTTTAACTGTTTTAAAAACTGACTGTAGTGCCCCTGGCAGCCCTAGAGACTGTGTTCTTCTGGCTACACACAAAACAAGAACAGCAGCCACGTGCCAATCCCAGTGCTGGAGAACCCCGTAAAGGAGATAAATCCGGAGCACCCACTTCTGGGGATTGTGAAAGGAACCTCTGGAGTCTGTGGATAGGCCCAGTCACATGACAGGGGTCAGTAATCGGGAGTGTGGCCTTGGCATGGCGCTCCGGCTAACATCTGAAAGGTCAGTCTCTTCCTGGCCCTCTTGTGTGACATGGGTGTATTACAGCAGCAGATGGATGTTTCATCTGTGCAGGCAAACGGAACGAGGAAAGCCCCCTGAGGCTGGGTCTAGAAGGGAGCCTGGCGGAGAGACGCCAGTGCTTCCCCTTCTCCCTGGAGCCACGGGGTGTTGCAGAAGCACGGAAGAGGGTGAAATCCTCCCCCTGGCACTGGACCCAGAGGTGCTGGGGATCCACAGTCCTTTCCAAAGGGAGCCTGGAGAGGACTGCAAAAAAGCCGTTCTGCCCATGCAAGAATGCCCCAGTCCAGGCAAGAGAGCCGCTTGCGACGGGCTGTCACGCCCGGGTCGTGGCATTCTTGCCACTGGCAGAATGACGGGTTTTTTTGCAAGGAAAATATTCCCCCCCCAAGGAAATAGCTGCCGGGAAGAGCATTGGCCTTTACAGCCTAAAGCCAAATCATCTGAATGTGATGAATTCATTAGAGGTCACCCGTCTCCTAGAGAGATGCATTCATGTATCTCACACGCACACCCTCTTCCATTTATTCAAAACCCTATTATCCGAGTGTCGGCATTATCCCAATGCGATGCTGCAGAGGGCATGACTCTAATGTATTTCACAGTGTGGGACGAGGAAGGGATGTGGATAATAGAGCCGAGACACCCGGCCAGGACTGCGAGGAGGAGGCTGAAGAGCCCCTGGCTGTGGGGGAGGCTGCCCTGCTGCCGCTTGGCTCCTGCGACAGCACAGGGAGCCCTTGGCAGCCCCCCACTCCGTTCCCCACAGGAGTGAGCCAGCAGGGCTTAGCGGAGACCCCCGGCCAGGACTGCAAGGAGCTTGTGAACAGCTTGGCACAGCTATTCCTGGGCACACTGGTGCCCCAAATCCATCAGGTGACCCATGTACATGGGGGATTTTCCAGTGACACGGGAGCTGGAAAAGCTTCTGCGTATTGCACCCAGTGCAGGCCCCGCGCAAGCTTCCCCCATGGCGGTGCCCAGGCCCCTGGGTCCGGTGCAGGCCCCTGGGTCCGGCGCTGGGCTCTGTTGTAATCCTCGGACCTGTAAACTGACCCTGATTGTGAGCTCACCTGTGAGGATGGTGAGGTGTCACATTAGCCTGTAACCATCAACGCCGATGGAAAACGCTGCCAAAGGGAGACAGAGGGACAGACTGAAGTAGTCCAGCGGTTCTCAAACTGTGGGTCGGGACCCCATTTTAATGAGGTCCCAGGGCTGCCTTAGACTTGCTGGGGCCTGGGGCCAAATCTGAAGCCCGAGCCCCACCACCCGGGACTGAAGCCGGAGGGTTTCAGCCCTGGGCAATGGGGCTCAGATTACAAGCCCCCCCCCCCCCAGGCCTAAAGCCCTTGGGCTTCGGCTCTGGCCCCGCCACCCATGACAGTGGGGCTCGGGTGGGCTCAAGCTTCAGTCCCCGCCTCCCCCGGGGTCACGTAGTAATATTTGTCGTCAGAAGGGTCCAAAGAGGCCTCCTGACAGAACTCAAAGGCTGGGTTAAGATCACGCCTGGTAAACACGAGACGTGTGGGACTGGAAATCAACGGACCAAACCTAGTGTCAGAAATGAGGCCTAATTGGTGCACAAAATAACGAGGGGATGGGCTGTTCTGCCCGTCGCTCCCTTTTGGAGTCCTTGAAAGAAAAGGCCTTTGCGGGAGGAGGGAGCAGAAATCAAGAAGAGGAGAAGCTGCCTGCCAGCAACGCTGCCCCAGGCTTTACCATCATGGCTGGGATTTACCACGGGCCTTTGACATCCTGATCCTGAGTGACGTCCTGACCAGACCGGGCCAAGAGCGGGACCCGGGTGACATCACCACCCTTATGGGCTAAATCCCAATCACCTGGGATGTGAGACTGTCACACACATCCCTCCCCCAGGCCCCACGTGTCCTGAACAGCCCGACACGGGTACAAGTTTGCCAGGGCTCGGCGTGGCTGATAAAATCGTGTGCCAGGCCTGTTTTTCCAGCAGTGAGGTTGCAAGTGAACGTCAGCGCCAGAGATGGAAGCTGTTTTCTCGCTGCTGTTCAGTTCTTTGCCCTTTAGTGCGTGTTCGTCTTGTCTGTCTTCTAGGAAACAGGATTGCACTAGAACAGCAGCAGCTCCAGCTTCTCTCAACCGGCTGCTTCTCTTTTCTCCCCAAATTACACTTACTCCATCTTCAATACCACCGCCGAGCCGGTCCAGCAGGGGTTAGACGGGGAAAGGGAAGGGCCCACAGGTTGCTGTAAAACGAAAGCCTTACGTGGTATTTTACAGTCCAAAGACTTTAACTGTTCACCCTTCTTTTGCTTTATCTTTAATGAAAGGTTCTAAA
The DNA here is from genome assembly GCF_020497125.1 of Mauremys mutica. NCBI lineage: Eukaryota > Metazoa > Chordata > Testudines > Geoemydidae > Mauremys > Mauremys mutica. The sequence continues at coordinate 137,986,383 of NC_059076.1, forward strand.
GGAGGTTTAATGGCGTGTTTGCCATGCTGCTCAGCAGGCTGAGGTCTCTGGATCCCAACCCCCCAGCTGTGTTTAACGCGGCTTAATGCTGGACAGTGACAGGGTCACGTTAACACCTTTGACTCGTAAGGCACCTTTATTCCATCAAAATATGTACAACAGCTCCCCCACCGCTCTGCCAGGACCCTTCAGTCCTGACCTGCAGCCCCCCCACTGCGCTATTCCTGTGCTGGGTACCTCCCTGCCAGGGCCTCTCACTGCTGACCTGCGGCTGCAGCCCCCCTGCTATTCCTGTGTTGGGTACCACCCTGCCAGGACCCCTCAGTGCTGACCTACAGCCCCCCTGCTATTCCTGTGCTTGGCACCTCCCCCGCTCTGCCAGGACCCCTCAGTCCTGACCTACAGCCCCCCTGCTATTCCTGTGCTGGGTACCTCCCTGCCAGGACCCATCAGTGATGACCTACAGCCCCCCCCCCCCCGCTATTCCTGTGCTTGGCACCTCCCCAGCTCTGCCAGGACCCCTCAGTCCTGACCTACAGCCCCCCGGCTATTCCTGTGCTGGGTACCTCCCTGCCAGGACCCATCAGTGCTGACCTGCACCCACCCCCGGCTATTCCTGTGCTGGGTACCTCCCTGCCAGGACCCCTCAGTGCTGACCTGCAGGGCCCCCCCCTGCTATTCCTGTGCTGGGTACCTCCCTGCCAGGACCCATTAGTGCTATCCTGCAGCCCCCACTGCTGTGCAACATCTTCACATGTGTCCCAATCACCCCTGGAACCGTCCCCTCAACCCCAGCGCGGTGTGTGAGCTTTACACAATTCTTCTCCTATGGACCACGGGCCCAGCCCGTCCCCTCTCCAGACACGGGGACATGCCTGACGAAGCCCCAGCCCAGCTGCCCAAGGCCCTCCATGCACCGTGCTCAGATACCAAGGGGAGCATAAAACCCAGAACAGAAGAGAACCAACCCCCTTCCCTTGACAAGCCTCAAGAAGCTGCCTCAGTTTCCCTTCTTATATACTAGTCACCCTCCAGTCACAGGTTAAACCCAGGAGCGAAGAATCCTGCATCCCGTTCAACCAGCCGGGGGAATGGAGGGGGTGGAATGGAATTCAGCCAGGACCCCTCTGGTCTTGCAGAAAGAGCCAGGGCACCAATGGTCAGGATCTTAGTTGTAATGTCTCACCTGCAAGGTGCGCCTCCAGCAGCACAGCGCCCCCTACCACCACCCGGGGGCAGTACTTCAGCACTGACAAGGAGAAGAACGCCACCTGCTCTGTCACTCCTGGCAGCAGCTGGTTTTTCTTTCCCGGCCTCCCATTCAGGTGCAGATCGGGCCCATCGGTGCTTAACATAAGTGAGGTGGCAAGATCCCAGCCGCAGGTGAGACAGGTATGGCTGTGCTGTTAACACCACCACCCCCCCGGCAGGATACAGGCCGCCCGTCTCTTTCATAGCAGTAAACAATCATCACTCTTTCCCTGCGAAGTTTGTCATGCATGATGCATGAGCCCTTATTAATACCCCTCAGGAAACCCATCCATTATTGATGCCAAACCTGAAAAGCTCTGCAAAACCACCAGCCAGCCGCACAGCGCGTGACGTGTCTCTGTATCACATAGGAGCATTGCATGCCCCTCTCTCATCCAAGCGTCCTCTGTCCCCCGTTAGCTGCCCCCTCCATGCCAAAAATGCTGCCTTCCTCTCTTTGTCCATTGGCCAGAATCTTCACGTTGCAATGCTGCAATGCGACATCATGATAATTGCCAGTCGCCCCTTCTACTTCTACAGCACTTTTCATTGGGGCTGGCCAGGTGTAACTGAAGGTAGAATGTGGCTCTGTGTCATTGCATGTGCAGGGAACACCTCACCCACTGCTGAAATGCACCCACTTCTGGGGTGGGATGCAGCAGCTACTTAATGGTGGCACAGCATGATTTTGAGTTTGAGGCGTTGGTAGCAAGGCAACCCTGCCTGAGGTATCCTCATGCAGAGCAGGCTGCAGCACGACTGATATTTCTGCCTCAGTTTCCCTCCTTCAGAGAACCCAGTTACACTATACAAGCTGTCTTGTCTCAGCCCTACCCGTCCTTGGGGCCGATGTATTGCAACATGGCCCAAGTAGTCCATAACCGAAGCTCCAAACCACAGCCCACCTAGCACGCCAGGACATATAGTCCTTAAAGACCTATGCTAGTTAGTCCATGTGGCACATACCATGCTCTGGTGCCTTCTAGGCGCTTCCTCAATCCTCTCCTGGTAGGACAGCTACCCCCCAGCCCTTCCAACTGGGGTACCACCCTTCGCTTCCCAGCAGAAACCCTCACAGCCTCCCTGCTGGGGGATCAGCCTCACCGGGGGAGCCTCTCTCGCTCCCCCAGACCCTCTCACTGTTCTTCTGGGAGCAGGTCTCCAGCATGGGGAAGTCAGCAGCTGCACTGCTTCTCCACCTTCAGCCTTGGCTCTCCAGCTTGGAGGTCAGCCAGCAAACCCTTCTCCAGCCTTCTTCTAGGAACCCTCTCCTGCCTCTGGCAGGTCTCCCCTTTCTCTGACATGGGCCGGCCAGTTCTGATTTACCAAGTCTCCCTCCCCACTATGGCCCAGGTGCCCTCTGTTAAACCTAATTGGTTGGTGCTGATCAGTCACATTTACACTGGACCTTGTTCCTTCTTAAAGGGCCAGTGTCACCCTGTGACAGAGGGGTAGTGAATTATAAGTTCTCCAGACTAAGACCAGAGTGGGATTTTTTGCAGGTGAAATGCCATTACCCAGGCTGGAAATGTTGCAAAACTCGCCAGAGGTCTTCTAACAACCACAATTGATCAGAGCCTTGGTTTTCATTAAAATATCTACTTAAAAACTCCCTCCTACTGTTTCAAAGGGAGGCGTTCTCCTTCACAGACCCTCCTAAACAATCTACTTCTTGTGCAGCGCTTCTGGCTCAGAATAACCACCCCAGAAGTGGCTGCACTGGAGCAACTTGATCCATCCCCACAGCAAAGCATTTTGGGATAGTGCCTTGTGTGATAGAAGGCACTATAGAGATGTAAGATAATTATTGCCCTTCCTAGGCAAATGACACCTCTTCGTTGCCACTGGCCAGTTCCTGGAGGGTTAGACATGGCAGGAGGTACCGCCTGAAAAGGCCAGAGTGACAGACACCTGCAGCTGCCTGATTGGTCCACACCAATTATTTAAACCAGGAAGTTGGCCCCAGAGAATTGTTGGAGTGACAGTGCAGGTTCTGGCTTGCTACTCCTACAGAGCTAGTCTGTCGCTTGGTGCCCGTCTCCTGCCTGGGATCCTGGCCCAGCAGACAGCACTGGCTTGGCCACCATCATGAGGTGGGCTCATGATACCAGGCCCTACCTCAGGCTGCACTCTAATGCCTAGCAAAGGCTGTAGGGATGGGGCTGATATCCCTTAGTGGATCTGGAGAGGTGTCAGTGCTTCACACATGCCCATTACTGGCATGTTGCACCATCCCGAACTGGTGGTGACAGAGAAGGAAATCGATGCTGCTTCATCCCTCCGGGGAGCAGCAGGGAAGAAATCCGTCACTGGAGCAGAAAGAACGTAGACCCCAACTGCTGAGTCAGACACAGCTGGGCCACTAGTGGTTTGTGCTGCTGGGGGCGGGACTGAGATTGTGCATTGATTTAAGGGGGAACAAGACAGGCCAGGCATCCTTCGGACCCCACAACCATGCTCCTTTGCGGATGTGTTGGCAGCAGGGGCTGCTGGATGCTATTTAAAGTTGGGGCAAGGGGGAGGCAGAGAGGCCACACACACACCACCCAGTGTGTGGGTTCACAGCACCACACAGGTTTGGCCTGGCCAGAAAGTGGTTGGGCCAGGGCCCAGGTAAACCCCCCTCACTGCCAGCTTTGCACCTTATGATGGCCAGCCCTGGAAGCCAAAGGCCACTGTTGATGCCCAGAACAGGCACAACACGGCTCTGGCCATACAAGCTTCCCACAATGCACCCTGCTACCACCTTGAACCGTAGGGGCCATGTCTAGGGATGAGGAGGGTTCTGTGCAGTTCTCTCTCCAGGGCTGGCTGCTGGTTCGGTCTTTGGCCTCACTGCAAAAGCTATCCACAAGGGGGCAACATGCCGCATGAAGCCAGCAGTCAGGGCAGCTGGAAAATATTGAAGCCGGTAGGAGCTTGGCCACTCCTTCTGTTGGGAACCCTGAGGCCGGGCAGTGATTTGGTCTGACGCTCTTGCAAAGAGCAAGAGGGCTTCACATTGAGAAAGAGAGGTGGGGTGGGGGGTTTCCCCCATTCAAATGGGCTTTGTTGTCATTTCTTTCTGAAGATCCTCATGCATCAGGAGGATCTGGCTGCCAGGCGCATGAGGAACAGAACGGGGTTTGCTTATTGGCTAAATCCCAGGAAAAAAGCGGAGCCACTCAAAGGTCTTGAGGCCATCAAGCGGATCAATCGGTTTAGCAATTGACACGGCAGACCTGGGAGATGCAGAGCCGGAGAAAGCCACATGGCCCCAGTGGGGAAGTTATATGCCACTTAGATGGAAGGCACAGATTGTGTAAAGGGGTTGACGATCCCCCCCTCTATATAAACCCCCATGTCAATTACATCACAAGTGAGCTTCAGCTCAAGAAGAGGCCTCTGAAAATCAAGAGCAGACCTGATGTAGGACGCCCCTTGGTGGGTGTGAAGCCGCTGTCTGTGGTCTCAATTCCCTATGGCTGCTGGAACAGCTCCTATACCGCTGCTTTCTCATGCAGGCTGCTCAAGCCATGCTCTCTCTGTGGGTTTGTGATGTTGATTATTTGCATTACAGCATCATCTGAAAGTCCCATCTGAGATCAGGACCCCCTTGTGCTCGCTGCTGGACTGACACAGTCAGAGACTGACCTAGCCCCACAGAGCTCACAGTCTGAATAGACACAGGTGGGATGGGGACCCCAAAGCAGAGAGAGGAGAAGTGACTTGCCCACAGGGCCGGCTCCAGCTTTTCTGCCACCCAAGCGGCAAAAAAAAAAAAAAAAAAGGTGGCAGCTCAAAGAGGAAGAGGGGGAATGAGGGACCTGCTGCCGAATTGCTGCCGAAGACCCGGTCGTGCCACCCCTTTAATTTGGCCACCCCAAGCACCTGCTTCCTACGCTGGTGCCTGGAGCCGGCCCTGCTTGACCAAAGTCACAGCGGCAGAACCAGGATGAGGTACCAGGTCTCCTGACACCCAACTCGGTGCCTGGGCCCCTAGGCCCCAAGTGCTGAGCTCTGTGGCTATTATAAATTACAATTATTGTCCTCGTTATGTATTTATACCATGTCACAGGCCTGCTCCGTGCTTTACAGCGAGCTAGAAAAGACCTGGTACTTGCCCAGAGGGGGTTATAATGCTGAACACACTTCGCAGGGCGGGTGAGGGTGAATGAGCTAGTGGTGGTAAAACCCGTCTGTGGGTCAAAAGCACCAAAAATAAATGAATGTCTGTGAAGTGCTTTGGAGAGGGAAGGGCAATATACGTGTTAAATAGTGTCTCTGTAGTGACCGGTGTTTGTCTCGCTGCCATCGACTGGAGGGAACCAGAACAGTGTGCCATAGGCCCCTACACTATTCAGAGCAAGGAAGATTCTCCTCAGCTCAAGAAGCAGGGTTCCTGTGCTTGTGTACAGGGGGGATCTGAGCCCTGGCTACTGCGTGGTGTGCAGCCGATGACAACTGTCATTTGAGAATCTCCAGTAAGTTAGAGCAATATGGGCCCTATGCCACACACTTCATGCAACAGAGGGCACCCGCACGCTGTCCATTGCAGTGCCACAATGCCTCTTAACTCTTCCCTGGCACTTTCCTTCCCTGGGGAGCGGTTCCCTGAGGTGGGAGATGCAGCGTGTTGCATTATTGATACCTTCATTATGGCCTAACCACGCAGTGTTTTACTGGGGTCAGGCAAAGCCGCCCATGGGCAAGGGAGTCAGACGCCGGGAAATGAATAAGAACCTGACATTTCAAGCAGGGTGATTGGCAGCTAGACCAAGTACAACATAACCCGGTACTAGGTGCTGTTCCGAGCTGCAGGGGATCCCAGCGGGGCACCTGGGGTGTCACCTCCTCACCCCAGGCACCCCCGCAGCCCCGGAGCCAAGGGACCTTGCAAAGGGGGGGGGGGGGGTTTCACCTTCCCCGAGCATGGCCTGGCGAGTTTGCAGACGCTCCCTCGCGTGGGGCCCCATGTGGCTTCTCAAGGCGGAGGGAGGCAGGGCGCCCCTGCAGCGGGGAGAGGGCGGGTGATCAGGGGGCGGCGGGAGCGCGCTGCAGCAGGCGGAGGCAGAGCTCGGCGAGGCAGGCCGGGGGGAGAGAGGCGCACACGAGGCAGAGAGTCCGGCTGCAGAACCGGCTGGGATGCGGCGGCGGCTGCATCCTCCTCCCCGGCGCTGCCCGGGGCCCAAGCGCAGTCCAGCGCGGGAGCGGCTGGGAGGCAGGTGCGATCGCTGAGCTCCTGCTTCCCCGGCCCGGGGGTCTCCCCTGCCCCGGCTCCTCTCGCTCAGCCGCTGCTGCTCGCCTGGAAATGGAGGTTTCGCTGCAGCGAGCTGGGCGCTGCTGAGTTCATCACACGCCTCCTTCTCCTCCTCCTCCCGCTCCCGGGGGGGTGTGTGCGCGTCTGGCCCCGCAGCCCCTCGGATGCGGCCAGGCTTCCAGCGCCCACCAACAAAGGCTGGGGGCAGGACAGCCCTCGCCAGCGGTGCCCTCCCTCTGGCGGGCCCCGGTCCCACCCTCTCTCGGTTCCGGCGGCGGGGGGGGGTTGCTGCCCTCTCTGGAGGAGCCGGGGACAGGTATGGATTGAGCAGCGTCCCGGGCATCGGCATCATCCGCCGCCGCGGGCGGGCGAGCGAGCCCGGCTCCCCGGGGAGAATTCGGGGGGCTCCTCGCTGCATCCCCCCTCGGAGCGGAGCGTGGCCGCAGGCGGGGGGCAGCGCACCCGCTAGCAGGTAAGGAACGCACTGGTCCCCAGTTTGTTTAAAATGTCTTGGCGGAGGGGGTGGGAAATCGGCACGTTTCGTGTGCGGGAGAAATGCCCCGGAGAGGGAGGCTGAAGCTCGAGGTTTTCATGTTCAGCTTAGATCAGCACACACGTTTATTGCACACGCACCCTGGCTGGGCGCTGACACAAGGGTGGTTTGCACTGGGTTGCAATGGAACAGCGAAGATGCTGCTGATTTTTTGCAAGAGCCTCCAGAAGGTGGGAAGAAATGGAGGTAAACAGAGGCGGGGGTAACCAGTAGCAATCGCATCCTTCCCCTCCACCCCCATTCTGCCTGTAAAAATAAATAACCAGGCAGTCATTTCTAGATGGATGGTTTGCATGATTCTCTGCTTCACTGGTTGTTAATTTCAAAACATCACCGATTTTTAAGGCCGAATCGGTGGTGAAACTCAGGTGTAACTGATAGAATAATACTGGTGTCAATTTCATTTTCAAACCAGATTTTCCCTGGGAGGTGAGCTCAATCTGCATGCATGCACAGTAATGCATTGTCGATGATGTTAATGGTAGGAATGACTCCAGTCATGATTCTATTAAATCCGGAGCATTGTTCATGTTATGAAGAGACAGTTTTTATGGTCAAGATGTAAATCTCACTTGCTGATGACCATCTGTGCATGGCACCCATAGGAAGGGAGCACCCGCATCTTGTCATCTCTCGAGATACAGAAAAAGGGCCAGATTCTGCTCCCAGGTACACCAGCATAAACCAATAAAAACTCCCTTGGTGCTGATGGAGCTACCTAATGTAGGAGGAGATTTAAAAACTGGGCCATAAAATGTTCATAGCCTCATGCTGAATTCTGTAACTGTTATTAAAGCCGATAAGCATCCGGAAGTATGAAAGACACTATTAAAATAAAGTTATAGGCAGTGTATTGTGTGTCATGGAGTCACATAAGCAGACTGTAGCAAGCGGTAACTCATGTGATAGTACTATATTAAAATGCAGAATAGCTGATTTGTGTAACTCCTGCAAAATCTAAAATCAAGCTGGTGAAGGACCAGAACGTAAGTGTCCAACTTGGACAGTTACAAATATCGGGAGATGCTATAAATTCTTCCAGCATAAATGATAGGGGTATTTCTTTCCCTGGATGGTTTTCACTAAAAATGGATCTCCCAAGCCTCGTGACTTCTGTGGAAGATCCGATCCCATTTTTCCAAAGCATTCACCGAGCCAAAGTAAAATCATTTAGCGCAGTATCCCCAGAATCCGAGCTGAACGGTGCTGCGCTACATATTTCCCGAAATTAACGATGAAACTCAGGTTGTCACATGGAAACTTGGTATCTGTCCATCGCCATGGGCAACTGGTTGGGAGACAGACGTGTCCACAGCACGGGAAACAGAGCCCGTAAATAAGATGAGCCTGAGATTAATGGAGTTCTCAAACAATTGCTTTAATGAAATGGGGTGTCGAGAGAGAGAGGGCAGCTCACATCAGTGGAGCGGCTTTTCGGTGAAAGGTTCTTATGGCGATTTAACAAGCTAGAATTCCCAGGGTGTCCCTTGGTTAAACAAGTGCAGCGCAGACGAAGGCAGGAGAAAGCAGTGAAGGCTGATGAATGGGAGCCTTGGGCTTCGAGTCTGTGTAGATCCAGGATGGAATTTGGTGCCTTGGGTGTTTTCACCTCACTCCTCGCTCTCTGGCCGGCTGGAAGTTGTGAGCTGGGAGCAGAGCCCAGGTGGAAGTGCTGGCACGTTTGGAAAGACATGGCCCTGGCTGCACCTTCCACTCGTGCCTGCTCACTGGACTGTCACAGGGGGTTTGTCACTCCGGTCAGCCCTGCTCAAACAAAGCCAGCACAATGGCTGGCCCGTTTCCAGTTGCAAAATCATCCTTGCTGGCACTGGCGTGGGCCCTGGAAAGGGCTCGGTGGGATTCGCCGAGCCTTGGTGTGCTGGGTGGTGCTGGCGCCAGCAGTTAGAACGGTCCTTTTCTGGCTTAGAAAGGGAGCACATCTGATCTGGAGTCACCAAGAGGGAATAAACATGGAGCCGGGTGTTTTTCCAGAACCTCAGGGACTTTCTTAGAAATGGTGGGTTGTCAGCAGTGTCTGACTTTGCAGGCTCTTGGGAAATACATCTAAGGCAGGGGTAGGCAATTAGTTTTTGTCACGGTCCAAAGTTCTTGGTCAAGGTCCAGGTTCCAGAGAAAATAATTAAAAAATAACAATGATGATGATAATAATAAGGAAATAAAAAAGATTTTGGAGTCCGTTCAGCTGTGTCTGGCAGTTCTGATTTGGCCGCAGTCTGTCTATTGACTGCCCCTCATGTAAGGAAACTTCAACTGGATGAGTTGCCCTGGCTAAACTCCTGAAGTCCTGGCCTCTGGGCAGGGCCGGCTCCAGGGGTTTTGCCGCCCCAAGCAGCCAAAAAAAAAAAAAAAAGCATAGATTGCGATCTGCGGCAATTCAGCGGGAGGTCCTTCGCTCTGAGCGGGAGTGAGGGACCATCTGCTGAATTGCCGCCGAATACGTGGACCTGCTGCCCCTCTCCGGAGTGGCTGCCCCAAGCACCTGCTTGCTAAGCTGGTGCCTGAAGCCGGCCCTGCCTCTGGGTAACACCTGGGGTGGATTGTCCGAGGCTTTGGTCGTCTCAAAATCCTGGTCAGGAGTATGGAGGGGACATCCCAGGATACAGAGGGATCAAGGACAAACCTTCATTCACAATGTGTCCTGAGTGCCTTCGACTAACGGCACAGTGGTAAAAACCCTCTCCACCCTCACATCCACCAGGGAGCTAATGCGGTTCCATGGGCCGGGGAAGCGGAGGTTCCATTGTGCTGGCTTTGTTCCCAAGAGCCTGCCACTGGCCTCCCATCCTTGGGCTCTGGGACTCCTGAATACCCTGGAACCGGAGGCCGGAGGAAGGCCAGGCTGGTGCAAAGCTGTTGCTCTGTGGCCACAGTGCCGGTTCTAGCATCCCACCAGGTTACTCAGCCGGGGTGCTGGGGCCAGGATCGGGAGCTTGCAGCGGAACTGGGCAGCACGCTAAAGACTTGCATGAGTTCCTGGGGGAATCGTCCGGCCACCCTTTGTCCCTGTGGGTTCAGCTTGTGCCCCCCTGCCCTATACTCACAGAGGCAGCTGTACCTGAGCAAGGCTTTGCCACAGGAGAGATTCCACTGACTTCCATCCGTCTTCCCTGGGTACCATAGTCCATGGGGTCCCATATCCCTGGCTCTGGATATCTCCGCTCTAGAACAGGTACCTTATTCACTGCTCAGCCATCTGGGTTCTGCCTGCTGAGGCTGTCCTTCATGCACCGGGTGGTTCATCTGGCCCAGCGCCTCAAGGCGACAGACGCTGCATTGAAGAAGCAAATCTCTTGTGACTCCGTGTAAGGTGGGAAGGGAGCTGTTGATGTGTGAGTGCTCCCCCATCAGTGACGAGGTGGGCCTGGGGGTTGGTTAACGTAGGGTCACCTTCCCATCTGGGGGAGGGCTGAGGAAGGGAATGGATTGTTCTTGGCTGCTGTTTGGGTCTAGCTCCAGCGTATTATTGTCTATAATTAACAACCGAGCCAGTGCCGTTAACACCCTGTAAAGGCTCCACAATGGGTTAGGATGAAAAAGTGGTTCCTTGTAATTTTTTTCTTTATTGTGAATCATAAAAGACAGCTCACCAGGCTGGGTGTTCGGAGGGGGAGTCCCCCCTCCCCTCCCCTTAATGGTGTTAAGTTGAGAGGTGCTCAAGCCACAGAATATGACTGTGGATCTGGGACTCTCAGAAGTCTGGGGGAATTCGGATCTGGGGGATAGTCTAGCCCAGTGCCTTTGCTGTTGTCTGTGGCTTGTTTGTCTGCCTGTGTTTTGTTTCTAATATTGGAGACGTTCCCGAATTGCTGGTTGGGTTTACATTAGGTGCTGTGCAGTGGGTGTCTCTGGAGAATAGTCATTAGGCTCGGAGTAGGAAGGATGGGTCTGTGGTTAAGGCACCAGACTGGGACAAAAAGGTCTGGGTCCAAATCCTGCCTTTGCCAGATGAATGTCCTGACTTGATAAGAACCCCAAGTCCATCCTGTCCACTAGTCTGGCTCTGATAGGGGCCAGAACCAGATCCCTCAGAGGAAGGTGTCAGAACCCCACAGTGGCAGATGTGGGATAATCTGCTCCCCACATAAGGTCTCACCCTGGTCTCTAATAGCTAGAGATTGGCTTAAATCCAGAAGCATGAGGTCTAATATCCCTTCCAAAATGGTTAGTGTTAATTATAACAAGAATATCCAGAGTTGTTATCCATATAAATGTCCCGTCCCTTTGTGAATCTGGTTAAATTCTTGACCTCCGTTACACCTTGTGGCAATGAGTTCCGCAGCCTAATTACACATTATGTTTGATCGGTTTTGAATGTGACCTTTTATTGTATTGTATTTGACTGTTCCCTTGTTCATGTCAGAGAGAACAGAAGCTCCTGATCTCCCTTCTCTGGACTATTGTATAGACTCTTCTCATGTCCCCATCTTATTTGTTTCAAAGTAACAAATCCCAGTGTTTTTGATCTCTCCTCACAAGAGGGTTTCCTCAAGCCCTTGAGTCTTCTTGTCACCCCTCTCCGAATGCCCTCTAGTTCTCTAAAACCCTGCTGTGACCTTGGCCAGTTCCTTGAATCTCTTTGTGCCTCAGTTCCCCATCTGTAAAGTGGGGATCATGATGTTTCCTTTCTCCCACCCTTTTCCAGTCTGACCTGTTTAGGTTGTGAAGCCCTCGGGGCAGGGAGCGTCTCTTACTCTGTGCCTGTAGCACAACGGGGCCCTGATCTCAGCTGGGGTCTCTAGATACTACAGCGGATGAGCGGGTTACCCTTCCTGAGCTGAGCGGCTAACCAAAAATGTGAGGTCTAGTAGGTTGCGGCCGGATGTAGAAACGGATGGTGTTTTCTCGCAGTCTTGGTTATTTACAAGGAATGGCCGAAGCCCTGCTTCTCCAAATGCAGGAGGACCCAGAAAAACCCAGGGGACAGCTTCTTTGCTGATGGCCCCAAGCCTCGTTAGCCAGCACCAGACCTAGAACTTTCCTCGAGGCTCCCCCAGGGTCACACCATGCATACATATTGCGACCTGGCTTTCTTCCTGCCGCTGTCTCTCTCTCGGGCCAGGCCTATGATACAGAGACTATAGCAGCATAACGAGGACATCACCCCATAGCTTAGACACAGCCTACTGTGATGGGTGGGGTTTTCCATCAATGTGGGAGCTCCCCTGCGCCACGGGAGTGTAGCTGGGGGGATGGAAGCGTCTGCACCGGCACACGTCTAGGTTGAATAGCTGCAGCACTCAGGGGTGTGGATTGTTCACCCCCCCCCCGAGCACCTACATTTAAGCATAGACCAGGCCTCAGTTTTGTGTGTTGTGCTTTCCCCTATGCGGGCACACAACACTCAACAAAACCCCTCCGGGGTGGGTTCACGGCCCCTTTTGTCGTAGGCAGGGGGCCGGTGATTGACATATCCCGGCAGTGCTGTTAACTGGGTGTCACCGCACCCTTCGGTCTCCCAGAGCGTTGTGAGCCACGCGATCACCAGTACCTCTCGGCATGAGGAGCCCCGGCAGTGACGGGGCGCGTGGCGCCAGGCCCCCGCTCGTTGCTCTGTGCATGATATTTGGGGTGGGGGACAAGGCAAAGCCATGTGCCTGTGGGACAGCAGCTGGGAGTGCAGCTTCCGAAGACCTGGCCTCTGGCACAAGGCAGAAAGCCTGGAGCTCTGCTGCAGCAGCTTTGTTGGCCTCTGTGGCGAGATGCCAATGTGCCCGGGCATTCCCACAATATTTGCCACGCTGCGGGGACCCTCGGCCCAGTTCTCAACCCCATCCCAGGGCTCTTGTCCCGGGTGGGCAAATCCGCTCAGTCTGTGGCTGAGGTGGGGCAAGGCCAGGCACCCACACTGTAGTCCCCCCTTCGCCCCCGCCGTGTTGCATCCATTTGGCGCACTCCTCCAGCGGAGCTGGGCTGTTGGGAAGACATAAGCAGGGGCTCCCAGGAGCCGACCACTGCTATCTGGCAGATCCCCCAGGAGCCGTATGGATTGTGGGGGATCAGTGGCTTCTGGGGGAGGAGAACCCATGCCTGTTCCAAGGGGGACAAATCCAGCTTCCCCCCCTCCTCCCTGGAATGATTTGGATGCCGCTGAAACTCCCAATCCTCAGGTATTTTCGCCGTTGGTTTTGACCACCACATCACCATGGCTGGGATAGAGATGGGTTCAATCCCTTCGTTCAACACTCCCCCCACAAACGTAGATACCGGGGTGATGGGCACCTGAGAAAACCCCTAAAATAAGAGGGGGCAGCACTAAGGGGGAGCCTGCCACTTTCACCGTGGTGTTTCCTGACTTTGAATGCTCACCCATGCAGCCTTAGCATTCTCTTAATGGAGTTTTTTCATGGAGTTTCCTAGTGTAGTCAGATGTTTGGCTGTGTGTATTCTCTCTTTGTGCCATCCCAGCTCTGTGCAGGTAGCAGACCTTGATTGAACTGCCCAATGACCACAAGAGCCGTTAAGGGATGAAGGCAAATGGCCAGGTTTATTGTTGATTGAGCATGGTGCTAGTAACTTGCAAATTCTGCCGGACCACTAATACATGGATGCCCCTAACAATGGACCAGCTCAGTGAACAGCAGGACTTTCTGTTCCCCCCTAGGCCAGGCAAAGACACTCCCTCTGAGATACCTCTTTATACATCGATACAAACAAGTTACATATTGCCCCTCTGACATGGCTAGGTGCCACCCTCTGACATTGTTAACCACCACCCATTACCTTGTACATGTTGGTTTGATCAAAACATCTCCATCCATCAGGCTGTCATCCTGCCCTTATCTTTAAGATAGGTCAGCGTGTTCCTGTTCTCTTTGGGGAATGTGTTGGTATCGAGATGTTCTGGGACCACCCTTCTGGAATGTGTTTGCGGGAGTGCTCTGTGCCTAGCACTACTTAGGAATGTGTATTTCTGCAACATCAGCCCCTGTGATCAGGGCCTGCCTCTTGCTCACAAGCTGACTTTGCTTTATATCAGCAAAGCTTTGACCACTACGTTAGTTCAGGCCTCAAGCCTCTGATACAAGGGTTTATGTTTCACGCTATCTTCCTGCTACACCGAGGTTTACAACAACAAAAGCCAAAACCAACTCCACATTCTGCAATTTCATGCTCTCTGGCTGGACACCATCTTTCACATCCAGCAAGCTCTGTAGTGGGGAGCCCCTCTTCTTGTAATCCTTACCAGCTGCCCTGCCCCTCATCTCACAATATTTGCACTGCCTGGGCAGGTGAATATGCTCCGAGTAGCTTTACTCAGTAGCACGTTTTATGGGCCTGGTGAGCAGACTCTGTCTAGAAAACACACTGGTCATAACTCCCTCCAATCAAACTCAACGTTCACCAGGATGCTCAGCCCGTTCTCAGGGATGGTGATTTCCTGCCAAAATTTCTATCTTGTACCCTGCCCCGGAGGTTGGACAGCATTACAGCCGGTCAAAAATTTCAGTGTGAAAGGTAACATTTTCCAAAATTTAGGTCTGGGCATAGGTAACACCTGGTCATAAGGAATCCCAAAGGTTAAGATGGAAATGCCTGTGCAACCTTAATTCCAGCAGTTGCTGTCACACCCTCTATGATTAACCTCTGAAATTCCCTGCTGCAGAATCGTATTGAAGGAAATAGCTTAGGCAGAGGGGCAGTAGGTCATCCACTTCCAGGTTGTGTCACCACTGTGTAGGGTCTGAAATCTTCTGTTAGGGAAGAGCAAGCACAGAAGAGAGACCCACGTGGATCTTAGTACCAGAAAATCACGTAATGGCATCCCCATTAGGCAGAGTCACCGTCCCTACTAAGCAGCAATCGAATATCATTGCTTCCCCGAGAGGCGTCTCAATGAGATGGATTTCCCTAGTTAAGCCTGTGCCAGCCAAACTGAGTAGCATGTAATCCAGCAAGGTTATATGGACACAGAAACAAACTAGCGCTCTGCCTTGCTTCCTTTTGTAGCGTACCTGCACCTGTTGTACCCACGTTTCTCCAGCCTGGGGCTGGTTAGAGAATCTGTAGCCAGCTCCCTGACGACGCCCCTCTCTGCAGTGCTAAGCACGCCTCCGCTGCAGCAGAGAATCTGGCCGTTTCTCCTTCACACCCTGTCCTAAACCCTTATGTATGACAGAGGCTGTGCTCCACCCCAGATGAGGCTTCATTTCCTTGGAGGGCAGAGTGATTTCTGGTCAGTTTGCAAAGTGCTTTGGCTTTTCTTTTTGAGAAGCAAGGGGCTCTGGAAATATGCATCGATGGATACTGCTTCGTCTTAAGAGGCTGGCTGCTTCTTGAAGGTGTGAGACCTTCCAGATGGCTCAGAGTCAACAGCAACATTGGTGTCTGTGCAAGCTGAGTGTAATCAGCCTGTGTCAAGCCTCTGATGATCATGGGAGGGGTCAAGCAGGAATCCCCCTCTAAATACAGCATTGTACAAGGGGGGAGAACGTGAAACTCGCGCTTCGCAACAAAGGATGCACAAAGGCCAGAAGGACCCATTGTGATCCTCTACTCTGAGCTCTGACAGGCCAGAGAATCCCAGACCAGGACTCTCCACCTCCTCAAACCCACTCGAGTTCAAAGTGGGGCTGAGAGAGCATAGGCGCTGACTTCGGCTTGCTCCGGGGCTGGAGCAAACGCAAGAAAAAAATGGTGGGTACCAGCCACCCTCCCCTGTTCGGCAGCAGGTGGGAACCGCTGAGGAGAGGAGGCGGAGTGAGGGCAGGAAGAGGCGGAGTGAGGGTGGGGTCTTGGGGGAAGGGGTGGGGCTTCGTGCGGAGCACCCACCTGGAAAGAAGAAAGTTGGCGCCTATGTGAGAGAGCAGACTGGGAATTTTTCGATGAACCGTATTGTGCCAAAAATGCCAATTCATCAAAACCAACACTCTCCGTGACACAGGGTCTTGTTAACGAATCTCCCGACTCACAAAGATATAGGGAGGGGGGGAAAGTTTCAGAAGCGGTGAAACACGCCCCTGCTTTAACGGTTTTGAAACAAAAAGTTGTGGGGGTTTTGACTCAAACTGGCTTTTTGTTTTGAGATGTTAGTGAATTTAGAGGTCAAAATCAAAATGAAACATTTCCATCGGAGCCGACTCAGTGGGTGCTCCGAGGCCCCCTGAAAAAAACAGATGGTGCACAGCACCTGCAGGGCCGGATGAATGTTTTGTGGGCCCCGGTGCCTGGACGTGACCCCCCCCCCCTCCCCTGCCCTGAGGCCCTGCCTCTGCTCGGCCTCTTCCCCCCCTAAGGCCCCACCCACCACTCACACAGGGGAGGGGGTTGGAGAGGATCACACACACACCCCGGCAAAAACAAAAGCCGGCACCTCTGCCATTGACCTCTGCCGGCACCTCTGCCAATTTTTTGTTGGCTTGCAAAAAATTTTGAGATTTTTACTTTTTGTCCCAACTCAGGGTGGGAAAATTTGTCAATATTATGGAATATCTCAACAAATTTTGTGAGATGAGTAAACTGTGCCCTGCCCAGTTCTGCAAATGGACTCGTGCGTTGGTCCTCTACACAGGGATGAGCTCCAACAGGCAAGTGTTATAGGCGGAGAAGGAGAAAATCTCCTAGACCATAGACCATGGTCTAATGCAAAACCGGCATGAGGAGAACTGTTCTTTCTGGCATGGAAACCCAATCTGCAGCCTGATCCTGCTTCCATTTTAGTCAATGGGAGTTTTGCCGCTGACTCAAGTTGGAGTGGGGATTACCCTGCAAGAGTCAGTTCTAAAGAGCTCAACCTGGAATGAGATCACAGGGAAACTTCTTGGATTCCAGTGGGGTTGCATGACTAGAAAGGTACTTCTCAAAAGGCCAACGTAGATTGGGCAACCCTCAATGGCAGGCGGCCCCAATGACTTCAGTGGATAACTCGCTGGAGGTGATAGGTAGGTCAGGGCAATGTGCTCCAGTCCTTGAACCTGAACAATACCCAAAGCCTGAGAATTTGAGTCCTGTCCTCAGCAAGCTCCTGAGAACATCTGCTGCGTATGTCACTATGCCCCTGACTGTGCATGAGTTATGGGCTTCTTTTAATGCCTGGCCTAGGGGTCTGGCTCTTGCTTGGTCGTGGGTTTGAGTCCTGGGGAATGCCCTAGCAGCAGAAACGACGGTGATTATAGCTCAGACAGGAATCTCTGGGGGAGGTTTTGAGGCCTGCGTTATGCAGACGGTCAGACTAGATGATGACAATGGTCCTTTCGGGCCTTCGTGCAGCCCCTGACTCCCAGATTCCCTCCAGCCCAGTGGGTGGACGATGAAGCGCACAGAGAGGAGAGAAGCGAGTTGTGTGTTAGATGCACAATGAGAGCGGCCCTCTGTTTGTGCTGGCTCCCTGTCAGGGCCTATCCGTTGTCCCCTGAGATTTCCACGTCATGCCCATGCACATTGTTTTCTGCTAGTCAGAATGGTTTAACGCTTTCCCGAGCCCTGCAGGATGAGTGCTGCTTGGGCAAATCAACCTGCTTCTTCTGTGCGTTTCAGCCCTCACCTCTAATAACAAGCCTGCCCACAGATGCAGCCGGTACAGTCTCTGGCTGTTTTCTGGGGCTGAAGGTGGTGTGGGAGCATATAAGAGACGGGTGGCTCATGCTCACGTCAAACTGGGGCGTGGCGCTGACCCTTGCAGCAGGGGACTCAAAGACCCATGGAGACCAAGTTCTCCAGACTCCTAGAGGTGTTCCCACCACGTCAGGGTGAGGGGCTATGTGTGTGCATACAGGGAGTTGGCATTGTCACTGCCCATGTTATACCAGAAATGGAGGATTCTGGTCTCCAGGGCTATCACTCCAGGGCTTTTCAGGCGTGCTACCATTCATTCCAGCATATGACATTCTTCCCCATTATACTATAATGCCCGTGTGCACAAATACAGCCTCTTTGTGTGTCGGGGTGTTAGCCACTGAAGGAGAAGACGAAGGTACAGGAGAAGCAGCATATAGCATAGGCTAAATAAGTAACCAAGAGTCCCCCATTTCTAAAGAGGTAAATGTAACAACTACTGCTAGGCAGCGTTTGCCTCACTTACCTTGTCAGTTGGGGCCTGCGGCTGATGCAAGGATGGGCTGAGACAGATGAGCAAACAGCAGGAATAAATGGTCAGTGTTCACCATGGGCGTTGGGTATTTTGTCATCTTGCACTTAGCTAAAGGATCAGACGGCTCAGAAGAATAAATATGGCTTGTGTGCACCCAACGGAAGGGGAAAGGGAGACGGGCAATTGCAAAGTGCCATGTGGGGAAATCAAGCACAGGGAAATTTCAGCTGGAGAGCAGGAAGCTGGATACCGTGGCTCTGATGTCTATCAGGCAGTGGAATGGTCCCCCGGTGGGAGTGATGAAAGTCCCATTTGTTTGGGACACTTGCAGCTGGACTGGGTGAAGGTGCACAGGAGATGATGCCACAGAGTAGAATTGCAGGGGACGGTCCTGCTGAAGGGGATGGACTAGGTGATCCAAGAGGTCATTCCCATCATTAATTTCAAGGCTGCCGTCACAAAGAAAATCCCTCCGGTGCCCAGAATAAGAAGCCGCGCAGGAGAAGCCGAGCTGAATAACGAATGCATTTTCCGGTGCCGGCGCGTGATCAGTTCTGACTGGTTCCGGATAGCTATCTACACGGAGGCTTCCCTACCGTTAGTTAACAAGGATCAAGGGGGGGTCTGGTATGTTTGCCCAAGGCAGATGTCAATTTCACACTTGATTAAATTCCCTTCCTTTCCTGCCTCATCCGAAAGGGAAGAAGCATTTAGTTTGGTAAATAATGTTTTCCTTACAGATCCTCAGCAGGGGTGGTAACAGTTGCCTCATTATGCTCAGGAAATCGTGTTTTTCCCACACATACTGCTCTGCCAATGCCCCTCAATCCAAACCCAGAGCCCCTTGTTATCCCAGCCCTGGGTTCCCCACCCAAAACTCTGCCAATGCCCCTTCCTCCTGATCTGCCCCACGCAGCTCTTTCAATGTCCCTCGCTCCAGACTCTCTGCTATTCCAGCCCCTATGTTCCCCACACAACCTACTCTATCAATACATCTCGGTCGTGGCCCACAACAGCTGTACCACCTTGTGTGCGGGTTTTGTGCTGAGGGACAGAGATTACTTTATGAAAGCCCTTCTCTTGGGCCTCCATTGCAGATTGCCAGAGATTTCCATTTGTTGGTGGCTGGTGGTCGTCCCTGGATCACCTTGGGTCAAATTCATCCTTGGCGTTGAATCTGGTGGAGCCAGAAGCCACCCTGAGACAGCACCCCCCCGTCCCCTGTTGTCACAGGCTTTCCATCTTTCTCTTCTCCACCATTTGTTCCTCCTCTGAGTCCCATGGGCATAGGAGCGTGATGTTGGCCTCACGGGTTCTAGCGACTACATCTGACCCTGCTGTCTTTGCCTTCTGTAAGTGGCATCACAGCCACCTGGTGGGGCAGGCGCAAGGGAGGGGTTTGATGCCCCCGGGCGGGGAGCAAGCGTTTGGCTGGCTGAACTCGAGGGCAGAAGGGGCTACTGCGGTCAGCTAGTCTGACCTCCTGCAGGCCAGAGAACAATTCCCAGTTTGACTAGAGCAGATCTTCTGGAAAACCATCTCAGGCGAACGTTCACAGACAGAGTGGGGCTTAGAAACCTCCAGCCTGGGATGGAGAGGGCTGCCCCTTTACACACTATGGGCAAAGCCACCCAGGATTGGAGCTGGGGAAGGAGAGAGATCCCGAGGCAGGGGACTAGGAAGGACAGGTGTTTGTGGGGGGGAGGGGAGAGCTAAGGGGTCCTGGGGGAAGGGAAGGGAACGAGAAGTGGTAGCTGTGGGGGTGAAGGAAAGGGGTTGTGGGGGGAGGGAAGGGGAAAGCACTGCCCATGAACCGCTGACGTTGTTTTTCTCTTTCAGTGCCCAGTGCCGGCGTCGCCTGATGGTGCACCAGCCTCCCTCAGGCTCACCACCCGCCTGCTCGCCACGTCTGCCTCTCGGCCCCTAACTGGAAATGCCCTTAAGGAGCCAGCACCCCGCCCCACGGTGCCCTCTTCCCCCCAGCGCCGGCACCCCTCCCTGTGCCCCCGCCGCCCCCTGGCCTGCACCATGACAGGGGCCCTGCTTCCGTCCTGCGGAGGGGTGCGTGGCAGGCGGAGTGGCTCTGGCTGAGGGATGGCCTCTCTGGACCTGCCTTACCGCTGTCCACGCTGCGGGGAACACAAGCGTTTCCGGAGCCTCTCCTCGCTGCGGGCCCACCTGGAGTACAACCACACCTATGAGACCCTCTATATCCTCTCCAAGACCAACAGCATCTGCGATGCCACCATCTTCCCCTTGGCATCCGATGCCACCCTGCTGACCCCGGCCGCCCGCCGGGACATCTTCGAGAGCACCTCCTTCCAGAGCAAGGAGCAGCGCTTTGCCTGCGACCTCATCTCGGCCGACGAGCTGGAGCCCGTCTCCTCCTCTGCGTCCCGCTACGTGCACGAGATCGAGATCCCTCTGACCGAGATCTTCACCCGTAAGGCCATGAGCTCGGCCACCACCCCTCCCGCTGCTGCCGCCGCCGCCGCTGCCGCCGCAGTGGACGCCGCCTATGAGGAAGGCCTGACCCGCTTGAAGATCCGAGCCTTCGAGAAGCTGGAGGTGGACAAGCGACTGGAGAAGCTGACGGAAGAGGTGGAGCAGAAGATCGCCTCGCAGGTGGGCCGGCTGCAGGTGGAGCTGGACCGGAAGAGCTCGGAGCTGGAGAAGGCCAAGCAGGAGAGCGTGAGGCTGAGCCGGGAGAAGCAGGAGCTGGAGGACCGAGCGACGGAGCTCTCCCGCCAGGTGGACGTCAGCGTGGAGATGCTGGCTTCCCTCAAGCAGGACCTGGTGCAGAAGGAGCAGGAGCTGACCCGCAAACAACAGTGAGTTTCTGCCCCATCTTCCTTGCAGGGGGAGGTGTGCGTGTGCTCCCGTGCACACACTAACGTGCTTCCGTGTGTTCTCGTGTTTCCGCAGCAGTGCACATGTCTCTGTGCTCACGTGTGATTCTGTGTGTGTATGTTTCCACTCTCAGGGTGTGTGTGTGTGTGATTGTCACAGAAATACAGGCCAGCTCCTCAGCTGCTGTCCATCAGCACCGCTCTATTGACAATAAGCCGTGCCCTCGAGGAATGTAGGACGTGCTGTACCAGACCTTCTGGATCTAGATTGGCTTTACCAAGCTTAATGCTGTCGTACCCCTTCCAGACTGTTAGCACGAACTGTTAGAACTGGGGCTACTTTGTTAGCCATATAAATGTCCATTCCTCGTTTTATGCCCGTTTAAACCCACTGAGGCGCCGATGCTCGGACATTCGAGATGCAAAGGACCGAAGAGATCGTCCAACCCATACCTCGCAGCCAGTGCAGGGTTGGTCCATTACGGGAGGTTGTCTAGTGTTCAGTCCACTCGAGTTTTAATATGTCCCAAGCAATGTGGCTTCCGCTCTTTTGAGGCTATTTCACAGCTTGATCCATCTCCCTGACAAGCAGGACTTCCTTGATTGAAGCCTTCCTATTTTCCTCCCATAGCTCCAGTCATTAGCCCTCGCATCTGCTTCCCCTTCTGGGTGTTTCGAGTCTTGCAAGTCCTGGGCTATCTGGTCCCCTGCCCGGAATCATTAGCCACGTTAGATCTGTTTCCTCTCTTCCCTTTAGTCAGTCCTTCCAGCCTCATGATGGTTTTTGTTACGCTTCTCTGAACTCTTCTTCCCCCGGTTTGGGCACCATGATGCCCGCCATGCAATACAATATTCCAGAGGTGGTCGCAGCGCCCCCTGCAGTGAAGGCGTATTCCCTCTAGAGCAGGAGTCGGCAGCCTTTCAGAAGTGCTGTGCCCAGTCTTCATATATTCACTCTAAGGTTTTGCGTGCCAGTCCTACATTTTAACGCTTTTAGAAGGTCTCTTTCTATAAGTCTATACTATATAACTAAACTATTGTTTGTATGTAAAGTAAATAAGGTTTGTAAAATGTATAAGAAGCTTCATTTAAAATTAAGTTAAAATGCAGAGCCCCCCGGACCGGTGGCCAGGACCCGGGCAGTGTGAGTGCCACTGAAAATCAGCTTGTGTGCCGCCTTCGGCACACGTGCCATAGGTTGCCTACCCCTGCCCCAGAGCTAGTTGGGAAATGTGTTTTATTTCTTGTGAATAATGTAGAAGAAAATGAAATCTGGAGGGATACATACCAGGGAGGGAGAAGAGTCATTTCAACTAAAGGAGAGTGGTGGGCACAGGCCCAAATGGGAATTAATTGGCCATGAGTAGGTTAAGGCTGGAAATCAGAAAAGTGTTTCCAGCCATCCGAGGAGGGCGGTTCTGGAACAGACTCCCAATAGGAGCAGGCAGTGGGGGGAACCTAATGAGGGTTAAGATGGAGCTTGGTAAGTTTTTGAACGGGATGATGTGACAGGGTTGCCTGGGAAAACATGGACTGGACTTAATGGCCCAGGAGACCCCTTCCAGTCCTACATTTTTCTGAAACATATTCGGTGGCACCGAAACGTCGGTGGAAAAACAGTGGGCGTTTCAGAGAAAAACGGACAGCTCAAAAAGCCAAACCTGACTTGCTTTTGCTTTTCAGTTATCCGAATCGGAAACGTTTGCCGTGAAAACCTGAAAAAACATTGCTGATGCTAGACATTTTCCTGCGCTATGTCCATTTCTTCCGAAAGGCAGTTTTCATTGAAATACAAATGCTGGCAAAAGGTTTCCAATGAGCTGTCATGACATCCCTGTGCTGAAATGAGATGTCTCTGTGCATAGAGCCAAGGGAGCCCACCATTTGTGTTGATGTTGCCGTTGCTGTACTGCATCACAAACTCAGGTCTGTTCTGCTTTCCCCCTCCCACCTGAAGGCTGCTTCAGCATAGCTGCTTTCCAGATTTCACCCTCCTAACAAAGATCTGTCCTTTGGATTATTTCCCCCCAGATGTCTCCCCTTGTATTTTCTGTCCATGTCTCCAGCTTCCCCAGGGGCCAGATCTCAGCTGGTGTAAGTCAAAGTAACTTCATTGACTTCAGAGGAGCTACACTGATTTACACAAGCTGAGGACTTAACCTGGTAGGTCCTTTTGTGGTAGGTCTTTGTCCTTACGGATGTCACAATGCCTCTTATTTAGATCCTCTGTGGATTTAACTAATGTGACATCTACTCTCCCTTCCACATCATTAATGGAGATGTCAAATAAGATGGGACATCAGCCACTACTCCTACCCTACTCTCACATCCCACCCTTCATCTGCTACACTGCCATATATCATTACCCTTTGTTTATGGCCTTCCAGCCAATTTTCCATCCATGCAACAGAGTTCAGATCCCTGCCATCTTAAATTAATTTTTCAAGGAAGATTTCCCAAGCCAAGGTATAAAATGTTTGACTAAAATCCCAGTATGTTACATCGGCTGCATTCCCAACCTCTGATAAATTTATAATCCTATAAAAAAAAGCGCCAATCAAGGTTGTTGGGCTTGATTTATTCCTTGTAACCTCTCAATGCTGCTTATGGTTCGCCGGTCTGTTTATCCTGCATACTCGGGATCTGTTTTTACTGTGGTTATTTGTTCAATCGTTTCACTAAGGATAAACGTGGACAGATGAGGCAGTAATCATCAAGGTCCCTCTTCTTCCACTGTTTGAATATCAATGCTATGTTTGATTTTCCCATCTTCTGGTCCCAGTCACCCAGGATCTCCCCCCAGTAATTGTCAGCAGTGCAGTGAGCTCCTCAGCTACTTCCCCGAGATGCATGGCAGCTGGGCCAGAAGTTATAGTATGGGCCCATGTTCCAAATATTTCCTGACCTGATTCTTCCCAGTATTCTTCCCAATTGCTCCTACTTCTTTTTGGGAACGATGCATTTACAAAAAGGGCTCGACACCTTCGCCAGTTTCAGGTCATTAATTTCAACCTCCTCCTCCTTTCTGAGTGGCTCTGGGTTCTCCCTAGCCCTTGTTTCTTGCTGTGAATGGCCTTGAGACTCCCATTAACCCCTTTGGCTAGACTTAAGCTATTTCTCTATTTCCTCTGCCAGCTGCTCTGCGTGTGCTTGCCAGCCGTGCCTCCCGCCACCCATACATACACACTTTTTCCCCACTTCCACTGCGGGCGCACTGTGAATGCATTTTTAACCTCAGATCTTCAGTCCACTCCCACATGAAGAGTTCATTGGTTCTTTGCCTAGTTCTGTTTTGGAGACTCTGCAGGCTCCTTGGGGCAGGGAACCTCTTTCTCTGATGTTTGTACCGCACCTGGCACAGAGGGGCCCTGTTCTTTGATTTGGTGGGAAGAAAAATAATACTAATTAATAATCACCTGATGCATCTAAATTATGACAGCCCTGCTCCCTCTTCCTCCCATCCCCTTTGACTCTCCCCTATTCCACCCCATCAATCCCCAAATACAAACCTGCGGGACTCTGGCCTTGTCCTTAGACTGTAATGGACAGAGACCATCTGTTTGGCCTGTGTTTGTACAGCACCTCACACCACTGGGTTCGGTCCGTTACTGGGGCTCGTAGGCACTACCGTAATACACCTGCCTAAGAGCAATTAAATGTACAGCGCCTAGCAGTGCACCAGGACTCCATTACTGGGGCTCGTAGGCACTACCGTAATACACCTGCCTAATAGCAATTAAAATGTACAGCGCCTAGCAGTGCACCAGGACCCCATTACTGGGGCTCCTAGGTGCTGTTGCAGAGTAAATGATAAATAACACCACTAATAATCTTGGCGCGTGTGGCAAGCCCTCATTGCTCACCATGGCCCTGATTCTGCAAATGCACATCTAAGGAGTCCCATTAAGTCCAGGGGGGTTGCTCACCTGTGTAGCATCACTCCAATGCATCCAATCTAGCTCCAATCTGAGCTGCAGGCTCCTCTCCAGGGTCCCTCGGATGTTCTAGCGTGACGACTCCAGCAAAGTGTTTATTCGGAGGGGACCAAAAAACAGTTTTGCCAAAGGGGGTGCAAGTGTCTTTACATGCTGTGTTTCTGCTGGTGCATTTCCTATTACAAAAAGCTCCTGTCACGGGCGAGTTTTTCCAGGATTCTGCAGTGCGGCGTGTGGGTGGCAGGTGTGTATTTTACAGTGATCTACGCACACAGCGGTAATTGTGTTGGATACTGAGATGAAGCTGGTCTGTTTCTGGGCTTTGGGATTTTATTGTAAATTTCCGTTCAGACGCCAAGGCTGATTCCCAGTCTCCCTCCTGGGGGACGTCCACTGGAGCACGTTCATGAGGCCACGAGGCGCAGTCGTGGCGGGAAGCTATTAGCGGCGCGACGCAATGATGTGCCGCTGCTTGGGTTGCGGCGTGCATCACAATACACTTGTGTGGGGCTGCGTGACGAGCTGCACGTCGGGGCAGGGAGCACTTTGCTGCTAGCAGAGAGAGAGAGAGAGAAAGAGAGAGAGCTGCCCTCTGCGGGTGGAGACTTCTTCCTGGCTGATGTCCTGGTGCAGGCGTCGCTGTGTGGCCGCTCAACACTGAGTCACCAAACCCTGTAACGGTCCATGATCGTAGCACGTAGGAGCTAGGCACCGGCCAAGCGCAGAACTAAGAGACAGCCTCTGCCCCAGTACTCGCGTTTGGCCAGGCACACCCCGCCATAAGCCAAACACCCCCACCTGGCATCTGGCTCGGAGAGACCCCGTCAGGCTGGCACCGAGCCTCTGCGCTCCCTTTGCAGCAGGGCTGCTGCTGGGCGTGGACGAGTCGGAGGCTGTCCCACAGCTGCGGCGCAGCTAAAAGGAACAAGCCCCAAAGGAAGGTGAGGTGGATACTAAAGGGCACGGGGAGGCTGGTGGGGCTATGAGAACATATCCCATTGCTCAGCTCCCGTCTGTGCTTAGGTAATTTAAAAGAGATGGGCTCTCCGCCCTCCTTTAATATAAATACCCGGGGTAGTCAGAGCCCCAAACACGACAGCTTCCCAGCCGTACCGCGGGATAGCGCTGTCGGTACAGCACGGCCAGGCGGGCCCCACTCTGGGGTAGGGAGCATGGCTCTGCCTCCATGGGTGGGGGAAGCAGCTCCCCTAGGAACCGGACCGAGACTGACTCAATTCAGAGTCTACCCACGATTGTTGGGCACTGCTGAGCTAGGCTGGATTTGACCCAGTGACCTAGCCTGGAAACGCCCTGTCGCTTTTCACGGAGCCTCTGACCCATCCAGCCCTGATGTGCAAACAACGCTGGGGTCTTTTTCCAGTCATAACCCCAAAGCCTGGTCGTGACTCCCATGGTGGCTGTAGTGTGCGGGGGGCCGTTGCTGCAGGAGATCGCGCTGGGTGGGCGTGGATGCAGGAGGTGACTCCGACTGTAGCATTTTTATAAACTGGCATCTCCAGAGTTCCTCTGCTCCAGCTGCTGTTTTCACCCTCTACCTGATGCCAGAATTTCCTGCCAGGGCTCGTGCAGTGGGCGTCAGAGATGGGCTTGGCTCCCGCAGGGTTGTGACATTAGTGGTGGCACCAGGCTGCCGGAGTAGCGAGGCCCAGGCGATCCAAGCCCCGACTCTGTTTATTGGCGAGTGAGGGACACCGCTAGTCCGAAGTGCCGGGGGGCAGGATCAGGCCCATCGGGGGCTATTAGGCAGAATCTGTGCATAGCGTTCCCCATTGTCCACCTGCCCCATCTGCCCCATGATTCCTGTTGCTCTGCTATTAAACGGAGCAGGATCCAGGGCTCAGCAGCCAGAGCTGCTTCAGTGGGAAGTAGCAGGTCTCGTTTTCCAAGCCCTCTGTTCCAGCCAAGTGCCTCTGGTTGACAGAAGTGATCTATCTGATGCTGAATGTCCTCCATGTCAGCCCCTCCCAACACAGCCGATCTGGCCAGAGAAGTCTCCTGTCTCCGCCCCCTTCCTGTTGAGCCCCCGCTGCCCCCCTCAGGACCCCGGCTCTGCATACCAGTAAGTCCTTTAACTTACTTTCACCCCTGGCCGAGATGACCTTGCCTGAGAAATCCAGTCTGCCAGGAGCTCTGGATCCCACCTCCTGGGTGAGCTCGTGGCTACAACACAGGACAAGGCACCAGGATACCTGCATCTAACTGAGACTTGGTGGGCAAGTCATTTCACCACTTTGTACCTTGGTCTTCCCTTCCCAAAAGCAGGGGTTGTAATAGTCCATCTAAATGCATCAGAAGGAAAATAGCATGACGGCACCTCTTCCCTCAGTGATAAACCCTGCAGAGGAATGGTTAAGGTCACTGGCAGGGCAGAGTTGGCCCCAGGTTAAGATTCCAGGGTTTACGTGCACCCCGTGTTCCCTGCCTGTCTGAACCTGGCACAGAAGATAAAGCTGGCCAGTATCTTCCTGGTGCCCCAGGCCCGGCAAGGCGGCCTGTGGGAGGATGAATGGCAGTCGGTGGGATTGGCCCCATTAAGGTGTCGGGTTAAACGGGTGAGCGGAGAGCGAACAGGGCTATATTTTAGGAGAGACGCCGCCAGGGCAGCTCGTCCCCACTTAACGCAATCTCTCTTGGGCGCCTCTTGTCATCCCTGGCTGGACGATCGACTGCTGCTGAGCACAGAGGGAGAGGATTCTCACAACACATAGACAATGAGATCGGCCGGTTCGTTTAGACTCAAGCACTGAGCACCTGCGACTCCTGCCAACGCCAGCGGGAGCCGTGACTTCTCTGTACCTCTTAGCCTCAGGCCCAAAGAATCCAGGGAGCTGGGTGACTCCTGCACTGGAGATGTACAGCTTAAATCCCTTGGAAATGTACCTCAGTATACTATGCCCTTCCCTTCCCCTCTCCTCTCCCAGCTGGACCCCAGGGAACTAGAACTGGTGCAAGGATGTGGGGCAAAGCTTGAAGGGGATCAGGGTGGGAGGAGCCTGGGTGGGGTGGGATCATGGACAGGGTTATATGATGAGGTAGGCCAAGGGAAGGGTTGGGGTGGGGTTATGGGTGGAGGGTTGGTGGTGGTGGGGGCTTGGCACCTCTGGAAATCAGACCACTAACCTTTGTGCCTCAGTTTCCTGGTCGTTCAAACAGGGCTGGCGATACTCCCCTGGCTCCCAGAGCTTTGCGAGCTGCCGTGTGGCAGAGGGCGGTGGGATCCGCCGGGGGAAGGGCGGCCTTATTGCGTTTTCACCTCTGCCTCTTGCTGTCTCCCCTGCACCAGGGAGGTCGTCCAGATAGACCAGTTCCTCAAGGAGACGGCGGCCCGCGAGGCCAACGCCAAGGTGCGGCTGCAGCAGTTCATCGAGGAGCTCCTGGACCGGGCCGACCGGGCGGAGAAGCAGCTCCAGATCATCAGCAGCAGCTGCAGCACCACCCCCAACGGCAGCCTGGGAAGGTGCAGCGTGCCCGGCTCCAAGGGCGCCAGCAGACCGGTATCTCCTCCTAGCGTCGGGCCAATTGTGTCTGTTGCTTGCCATGCCCTATGGGAAGCCACGCTCCTCCCTGGGTGCCTTTGGCAGCCCTATCTCTCCTCCCTGTGCTATTGTGTAGTAAGGGCTGCTTGCATTGCAAGCTAAGCAATATTGAGTGAGATCAATGGTTGGATGGGAGACCACCATGGAAAATGTTGTTGTGGTTCGTGGTGGTGGTTCATGGGAGGCCACTGTCCCATCGCTACTTGAGGAGACTGGTGCAGTGGACTAGTTGACCTCTTGAGGTCCCTTCCATCCTGACGTAGCTACTATTAAAAGCTCCCCTAGTGCTCTTGCTGGAGCAGGGCTGTTAGCCCCAGGCTCCGCCCACAATTTCCAACCTAGGGAACAATCTTCAATAAGAAAAAAAAAAGTGTGGATTTTTTTGGGGGGGCCAATTTGCTCTTCAATCCCCCTTTCTGTGTAGTGCTCTTGGTGCACAATAGCATGCACAGTCCACCCCAGAAGTGGCCACATTTCAAGGGCAAGTCAAGCCCAGCCTGTAAAGTGCAAGGTGCTGT
The DNA here is from genome assembly GCF_020497125.1 of Mauremys mutica. Lineage (NCBI taxonomy): Eukaryota > Metazoa > Chordata > Testudines > Geoemydidae > Mauremys > Mauremys mutica. The sequence goes on from NC_059076.1 coordinate 138,015,332, forward strand.
ATAAATGGGAGGTTTTGTTGGTCTCATCCTGCATCTTTGGACCGGGGAGCAGACTCCAGGGTGTGCTGGGAGTTGTGCCAGGGCTGGAACCGACCCTGTTTGCTCATATGGCACAGCTGGCCAAGGAGCTATTTTGCTGGAGATGCTGCATTGCATCCTGATGATCTACTGATATTGGCGTCATTACATCAGTGTCACCTCTCAGTGCCTGGTATGTCCACGCGCAGTCAGTCAGGTTATCCCCCAGGGGAGGCTTTAGCCAGCTGGCTTTTCTCTAACTGAATGAGTTTCAGTGTCTGGTCTCCTTTTCTTCCTTCCTTTCGCTCCAGAGGGACAGGCACGCCGGCCCCGGGGCAGCTGTCCACAGCTCCTACGTGGAGTCCAATCAGAGATCGTCCTCTAGCACTGGGTAAGCAATCTCCATACGCCTCGGTCTTGTCTTTTGCCCAGCATCCTTTTCCCACGGGGGAGCCTTTACCAGCGTGAAACAGGGCTGGGCCCGGATCAGTGCCTATGTCGTTCATGTATGTGCAACTCCTGGCTCATATCCTCTCCAGCAGGCGGTGGGGCTGGCTGAGTGTGTTTTGCTGGTGGTCCCTAGGGCATGGAAGAAGCCTGTGGTTCCTTTCCAGTGGAATTCTCTGCCTGCGGCTGGCGAATACCCACCCAGAAACTGTCTTCTGCGACAGCCTGAAATTCTGCTTCCTAGCTTCTTTGCACGTGCTGAGCCTTCCCAGGTTCACAGCCAGTCGGAGTAGCATGAAGGACGGCATTGTTTTCCTTTTGCTCTGCCTTTCCTTTTCTTTCAAACATGGACCTGGGTGGCTGTGGGTCTGCCCAGTCCATTGGGGGGTGGGAGGGAATGTCACAGCTGGACGTGTCTGTATAACTGATCTCAAGCTGTTTGCCAAGCTGAGTTGTATAAATGCTTTGAAGTCAGAGATCTGAAGGAACCAGGATAGGTGGGTGGGTTGATTCTTCTCCTCTCTCCCTCTGATCTTGTGGGAAGCACCAAGGTGTAAGACTGAGCTGTCAGAAAACTTTACTAGAACAGGACAGGGACGTTTTGACATCCGGCCTCTTTTGCTAGTGTGTTTCCAAGCAGTTACGGTGCATTTGCCCCAGACGTGAGGCTGAAGTTGCATCTGAAGCACGGTGGTGTCTCTGAAAGGTTTAATGTAACGGCGTAGCTGGAAGAGCAGACTTTTCCACCCACGCCCCGGCTGGGGCTGGTCTCTGAGATCTGGGCTTTCAGCCCTATTAAGTGGGTGACCCCAGGTACCAGCAGGAGAGGTGGTTCCCATTGTCTCAGGTGTCGGGAACGAGAGAGAGAGAGAGAGAACAGGACACTCAGTTCGCCGGCTCTCCCTCTAGGACTGACTGTCCGGTCAGATCTTTTTAAATGCAGTGGATTCCGCTCATTACCACCCCCTCGGTTGCCAGCAGAAAGTTGCTGTTATCCGACGGCCGCCCGTGCGTGAAGGCAGGTTTGCGAGGCTGCAGCCAGGGAAAGAAGTGCTGGGCTGTGCCATCCCTGGCTGCCGCCCTGCCAACCTGCATCCAGGCAGGGCAGCAACGGGGACGGCATCCCAGAAGCCAGGGCTTTCTAGGGGAAGCAAGGGAGTTAGGGACCCCACAGAGCTGTCCGGTCCCCCTCTCTGAGGGTCACAGCTCAGCACGTCCCAGCATTTCCTTCCCTGGGTGCAGCCTCCTGGCAGAGTGCAGGGAGAGATACCATGCAGCTCTGGCACCCAGGCTGCAGCAGCCTCTCTCCCCGCTACTGCCTTGCCCACAGCCTCCCCTTGCAGCCCCTTAACTCCTGTGTGGTCCTGTGCGCAGGCAGGTTTGCAGGGCTGCAGCCCCAGAGGAAGCTCCAGGACATGCTGAGCACCGGCCGCAGGCAAGTAAGGCACATCCCAGCACTTCTTTCACCGGCTGCAGCCTTGCAAGCCTGCCTGCAGTTGGGACCTTTCTTCCACAAAGTGCTGCTAGTAAGTGCATGCCGATATCCGAATCCCATTAACTTTAAAGTCACTGGGATGGGATGTTGCTGTTAACCGGGAGTTGTCCATATCCGGGTTGCTATTAAGCAGAACCTACTGTACATTCAAATAGCTGGCGGTGCAGCTTTTTGCCCTATGGCGGTAGATTCATCGCTAACATAACTCTCTTGATTTAGTGGCATTACCCCAGAGATGGGTTTGGCCCACTAGCTCTTTACGTTTGGCCATTGTAAGCATGGGAGCGTTAAGGGGAGTTTAGCCCTTTATCCTAGACTCCGCCTCCTAGGTATCCCCCTCGCATTCCCTGGAGCTGCCGTATGGACTGGCCAGGTGCCCGCTTTCTCCTCGTGGCCTGTCCTGCAAATGGCTGATTTCTGGGAAGTGCCGCCTAGACCCCATCCCCGCCCTCCCTGGGTCTGTCTGCACTGTGACCGCAGGGCGTGACAGCCCTTTGTGTAGATGGAGCCCAGCTAGCCCAGCTACTGGCCGCAGCCTTCAGCACGGGTGAGTCCCACCAGTAACTACCCAGGGTTCCAGGTGGCCCATGCTGAAGTGCAGGTTGCCACGGCTTCCCTGCTCCAGGCTAGGGAGATGAAAGCTGAGCCGCATTCACGTCCTGTGATCCCAGTGTAGACATGCCCTGTGAGGCAGGGGAACTAGAGAAACCAAATGCAGCACAACCTCTGTTTTAATGAAGTCCCAGTTAAACCAGGTTCCTGCCTCCCAGGCTTCTCTACAGCTAATCGGCTGGCCTCCTCGCCACCTGCTGCAAAGGGCCGGCTGCCTCGTAGGCCTGGGGGGGCCCCCCAGTGCCAGGTGGGGGAATGTCGGGCGGCTTTAGGCAAACTAGAAACTCAGGGAAGTTGCAGGCTGGGAGCATCTGACGGGCGGCTGCTAGCCCTGCCTGCTCCAGAGGAGCTATCCCCTAGCCACGTCTTCGCCATCGAGATACAGAGACCCCTCCATGTGCCTGAAATAAACAGGGGGCTCTTCTGTAAGCAGGGCTTTTGGGTGTGGGCTGCGCGGCCCCCCCACCGTCCCTGGAGCTCTGAGTCCAGTTCCCCGCCGCCCCCCTCATGGCTGCATATCCCCGCAGGGCCTCCAGCCGGGTGAAGGCCGTCTCCCAGAGCTCGGGCTGCTATGAGAGCGATGGCGCCGAGCTGTACCAGCCGGAGGAGACCGCCGACGGGCACCCCTACCACGGCGGGCAGAGCCGGGGCGTGGACGGCGGCTTCGAGCGGCCCGCGGCGGCCCGCAGCTCGGGGCTCCGGAGGCAGGCCATCCAGAACTGGCACCGCAGGCCGTACCGCAACAGCACCGAGGGGGAGGAGGGGGACATCTCGGATGTGGGCTCCAGGACGACCGAGTCGGAGGCCGAGGTGTGGGAACAGGACCCCCGCATCCCACCGGAGGCGAACCTGGCGAGGCCCCTCAATAGCTGCAGGCTGATGGGTGAGTCTCCATCCCGGTGGTGAGGGGAACCCCATTGCCTGGACATAGGGGCAACCCTGACCCACAGTTGGCTGGGAAACCCCCGCAGTGGTGGTGACAGTTCAGTAGGTGGCGCTCTTCCCGCTGAGCCCTGCACCTCCAGCCTGGTGAAGGATGGGGAGGCACCGGCGCCTGGGGGAGATGGAAAACCGAGCTCCGAAGTCATGCACATTAAACTACTCAATAGACCGTGTCTGCTCTTGTAACGGACCTGGGCAGCTCAGTGAAAACCTCTGCTCGACGTGCCGCTGCAGCCAAAAATCACAACCAAGACCATGGGATGAAGCAGGAGTGGGGTGGAGAATAACACGGAAAATATTCGAATGCCTTTCTCCAAATCAATGGGGCGGCCTCATCTGGAGACTGGGTGCAGGGCTGGGCACCCCATCGCACACCGGATAGTGCAGAGTTGGAGGGGGTCAGAGAAGGGTGCCCAGAATGATCAAGGGCCTGGAAAGATATGGGACTGTTACTAGAGAAAGAAGACGAATAGGAGGAGACTGGATAAAAGTCTATAAAATGATCCCTGCCCTAGAGAAGGGAGATTGGGCTGCACATGGTCTCTGGCTGAGGCCACCCCATGGATTGATAGAAAGTCAAGAATTTAGCAAGTTGCAAAGAGGGATATGGCTATTGGGAATGTCCAGACCTTGCATAACTAATGATAAAAACACTGGAAGAGATGTTAGACCTCCTGCTTCAGGGCTTAAAGCGATCTCTGGCTATTAGAAACCAGGACAAGACCTTTCTTGGGGCAGATTATCCCACATCTGCTGCATTGGGTTCTTATGCCTTCCTCTAAGGCAGCTGGAGCTGGTGACCTAGATGGACCCTGGGCTGGATCCAGGCCAACAATCATAGAATATCAGGGACCTCAGGAGATATCTAGTCCCACCCCCTGCTCAAAGCAGAACCAATTCCCATATTTTTTGCCCCAGTTTCCCAAATGGTCCCCTCAAGGATTGAACTCACAACCCTGGGGTTAGCAAGCCAATGCTCAAACCACTGAGCTATCCCTCCTCCAATGGTATTGTTCTCTTTGACCTTCGGCAAGTCACTGCACCACTCTGTGCCTCAGTTTCCCCCTTGTTCAAATGGCGATAACGATACAGCCCAAACTCCTGGGACATCTCTTGTTGTTTATAAAATGTTCCGGGATCCCTGGAGGGAAGGTGCTAGAAGAGGGTGAAGGGTTATTATTTTGAACGCACGCTGAGGCACAGGGAGCTGTTAAACGCCTGGGAAAACTATATCCACAAACGCCACCCCTACCCCCCAGCTGCTCTCCTGTATTGTCCCCCCCTCTCCGCACAATGACCCCGCTGATGGTGTTTGTCACACAGCCAGGTCTGAGGGGGGCGGCGGGAAGGTCGTCCGGCCCGAGAGAGGCAGCCCGTCCCGCTCCAACGAGGTGATCAGCCCGGAGATTCTCAAGATGCGAGCTGCTCTCTTCTGCATCTTCACCTACCTCGACACCAAGACCCTGCTGAAGGCTGCCGAGGTCTGCAAGGACTGGAAATTCGTGGCGCGCCACCCTGCCGTGTGGACCCGGGTGCTGCTGGAGAACGCCAGGGTGTCGTCGAAGGTAAAGGGCCGGCCAGCTGTGGGGCTCCAGCCAGGCCCCACAGGGAATGCCCTGGGGCAGAGCCGGGCCCATGGAAACATCAGAGAGGGCAGCAGTGTGGGGCCCATTTCTTAGGGGCTGATGCAGCCCCACCCTTCATTTCTGAGCCCCGGTTTTCTGTCAGAATCGGGATGGACATCTTTTGATACATGAAAACCGGGTTTTTCCAGTAGCTGAAACGTTTTCATTTACCAAAAAAAACCCGTTCGGTTGGTGTGTGCACAGCGATGTAGATGTACATGTGTGTTTGTGCGTGTTGTCCTCTGGGCCGGTCTGTGATGGCAGCTGTGTGTGTGTGTTTGTGCGTGTTGTTTGGGGCTGCTATCTCCAAGGTCTCCGGTGACAGCTGAGAGCATGCGCACCTCTCCCCCTATGGATACAGCCACACTGCAAAGAAAACCCCACGGCACTGAGTCTCCGAGCCTGGGGCTGCAGAGTAGATGTTCCGGCTCGGACTGAATCTCCCCCTTCGCCGGGTTTCAGAGCCCAGGCTCCGGCCCGACCGGGAATGTCTACTCTGCTATTTTTAGCCTTGCAACCGGAGCCCTGGGACTTGGCGCCACAGGGGACCGGGTGTTTGTTTGCAGTGTAGACACACCCTGTGCATGAGCGCGTGTGTGCGAGTGGTGCTCTGGCCCCACCATCCCCACCCAGGGGCAGGGGGAGAGTCCGGCGCTGTCTCTCCTGGTTGCAGTTTCTCCTGTCCTGGCGCGCGTCTCTTTCTCACCGGGCGGGGGTCTGGCTTTCCCCTGCAGTTCCTGGGCATGCTGTCGCAATGGTGCACCCAGACGCACTCCCTCACGCTGCAGAACCTCAAGCCCCGGCTGAGAGGGAAGAAGGAGAGCAAGGAGGAGTATATGAAAAGCACCCGGTGAGCCCCCATGAGACACGCCCCTTTCCACCTCCAGAGCCAATCCATCCGTATCCATAAGGAGCTCATTTGCCAACACGGGCAGCGGCGCTGACCTTTTAATACCCGGGTCTCTGTTGTCCCATAGTGACATCACTGCTGCAGTAGCTCTGGCTTGTCCATTTAATGCTCCACTGGGAGAACGTTAATAGCTTCCAAGCTACAAGGGCTCCTGCCCTGAAGAGACCCCCCGGTTATCAGTGCTTTGGTTCCTGTCCCTGGGATTGCTTAGTGCTGGTGCATCTCAGCCTCTTCCATACCAGAGCCCCCGTTCCCATCCCAGTACCTCTGCGGGACCCCTGGGGATCCCCTCTCATCGACTGATACAGAACAAGCAGGGTGGCCCCCACCCGCAGTTGAGAACCCCTCCTTTAGTGCATTGTTCGCTATCAGAAATGCAGTCCCTACTCATCCAAAATACTAGGGTCCTCCCACTGTTAATACTCCATTGCCGGCAGGACTGAAACTCCTGCTGGCAGGAGCTGGGGATGTTTGCTGTGGTATTTGTCTGAACAAAGCTGGGCTTGAAGGGCACAGAGCCGGCCGGGGACGGGCTGGGATGGTGGAGGCAGGACTGGGGGACAGGTTTGATGGAGGGTCAGTAAAGGCCAGTCTTAGATCCGTGTAGCAGAGGTCAATGAGACCTCGGCGGTGTTTGTCTCCAGCCGGGGTGAGGGTGCTAGTGACCTGCCTCCAGGACGTCTTGGGATGGGAGAAGAGGAGCGGGAAAGGCGAGGATGGAGGAGAAACAGCCTGCAATGAGGCAGGGGAAGGAAGAAGGAGCAAATCCATCACCCAAACTAATCCAGGGTGCTTGAGATCCTTCCTGTGAGGTCTGGATCTGCCCTTGGTATTCCGCGAGTCTGGGTCAGGCGGACAGGGCGAGGGAGGGGGAACACCCGCGTACGGTTGCCTGGCCTGGGCTCCCGCCACCCGAACCAAATGTGACGAGCAAGGCTGAGGAAGAGGAGGTGGCCTTCATCGCAGCATGGCTGCACTGACAGGTGGGAGCGAGCTATGTCGTCCAGGCCCGGATCCTCAAAGGTCCTTCGGCAGCTAATTTCCATTGAAATCCCTGGGAGTTCAGCACCCAAATACCTTTGAGGCTCTGGACTCCGGGGCAGGGCTGCTCCTTGTGGCTTTTTCTCAGTCCCGGGTGAAGTGTCCCAAGGAAGGGGGCCCCACCTTTCCTCCCAGCAGCTGCCACTGGGCTTTCGGGGCTACGTTTCCCACGTTGCCCTTTGAGAGCAGGGGTAGCAGCGAGCGCCGCTGCTGAGCTCTCTCTCCCCCTTCCCCGCTGGTTCCATCTCCTCAGGGGCTGCCTCGAAGCCGGGCTGGAGTCCTTGCTGAAGGCCACGGGCGGGAACTTGCTCATCCTGCGGATTTCACACTGCCCCAACATCCTGACAGATCGCTCCCTCTGGCTGGCCAGCTGCTACTGCCGGGCGCTTCAAGCCGTCACCTATCGGTACGTGCGCGAGTCCTGGGCCCGCCGGACCTAGCCGTGGGGCCTGCGCTGGAGGGAGGCGGGCGGCCTGCCTGCCGCTCAGAGCATCTCGCTGAGCTGTGCGTGGGAAGAGCCGTGGCTTGGGACTTGGTGGCTTAGTCCTCAGGCTCCTGCTTGGTGTCTGTCCTGCTGCTCTTATGCAGAAGGGGGTTGAGGTAGCCAGGAGCTGGGAGAGGCTGAGCCTGCCCAGACCACGTGGAATCCAATCGGTGTCCCTGAGGCTTCCAGAATCCCCAGCACTTGGCCCAGTCTGTGGGACCTTCTCCTGGGGGACTGGGTCAGACTGGGCCCCCTGCCCTGATACACAGACCCAGCCCTAGACATCTGGGGATGCAAACTTCCCTACCCTGTGCTGGTCAGTGGCAGGACGCTCCAGTGCCCCGGATTAGCTGGCACTCGCTCCCTTTGCAGCATTGTCCCTGACTGGAGAGAGCCCTGGGAGGGTGGACACGGTGTCACCCAGGCCTGCTTGCTGTGGCACTCTGTTCCCCCTCTAGTGGCATCTAGACTATCTAGAGATTCATAGAATCACAGAATATCAGGGCTGGAAGGGACCTCAGGAGGTATCTAGTCCAACCCCCTGCTCAATGCAGGACCAACACCAACTAAATCATCCCAGCCAGGACTTTGTCAAGCCAGGCCTTAAAAACCTCTAAGGATGGAGATTCCACCACCTCCCTAGGGAACCCATTCCAGTGCTTCACCACCCTCCTAGTGAAATAGGGTTTCCTACTATCCGACCTAGACCTCCCCCACTGCAACTTGAGACCATTGCTCCTTGTTCTGTCATCTGGTACCACTGAGAACAGCCGAGCTCCATCCTCTTTGGAACCCCCCTTTCAGGTAGCTGAAAGCAGCTATCAAATCCCGCCTCATTCTTCTCTTCTGCAGACTAAACAATCCCAGTTCCCTCAGCCTCTCCTCATAAATCATGTGCCCCAGCCCCCTAATCATTTTTGTTGCCCTCTGCTCCAATTTTTCCACATGCTTCTTGTAGTGTGGGGCCCAAAACTGGACACAGTACTCCAGATGAGGCCTCACCAATGTCGAATAGAGGGGACTGATCACGTCCCTCGATCTGCTGGCAATGCTCCTCCTTATACAGCCCAATATGCGGTTAGCCTTCACAACAGGAGCACACTGTTGACTCATATCCAGCTTCTCATCCACTGTAACTCCTAGGTCCTTTTCTGCAGAACTGCTGCCTAGCCACCCAGTCCCTAGTCTGTAGCAGTGCATTAATGAGTCTGCTACAGCCTTAGCTAAGGCCTGGTCTACACTAAGAATGGGGGTCGAACTAGGGTACGCAAATTCAGCTACGTGAATAGCGTAGCTGAATTCGAACTACCCTAGTTCGAACTACGTACCCGTCCAGACGCCGCGGAACCGAACTCCGCGGCTCCAAGGTCGACTCTGCTAACTCCAGCTGCCGAGGTGGAGTACCGGAGTTCGAACTAGCGCTTCCGGAGTTCGAACTATCGCGTCTAGATCAGACGCGATAGTTCGAACTCCGGAAAGTCGAACTCACCGTGTCGACCCGCGCGGTAAGTGTAGACTAGCCCTAAGAGGCATAGGGTTTTTAGCTCATGCTGTAGAGGCTCATACACTAAGCTTCAGAGGTCCCAGGTTCAATCCTGTCCACTGCTGAGTGGGGTCTGTTGGCGTTACACTAGCCAATGCCTTGGCAGGGCTGGTGCAAGGATGTTTTGCACCCTAGGTGAAACTTCCACCTTGTGCCCTCCCCTGCCCTGAGGCGACCCCCCCCATGGCAGCTCTGCCCTGAGGCGCCCCCCCTGCAGCAGCTCCTCCCCTCTGTCCTGAGGTGCACCCCACCTCAGCCCTGCCCTGCCTCCTCCCCGAGCACGCTGTCGCTGCTTCACTTTTCCCGCCTCCCAGGGTTGCGGCGCCAATCAGCTTAGGTGTCACAAGCCTGGGAGGCGGGAGAAGTGAAGCAGCCACGGCGTGCTCGGGGAGGAGGCGGGGCAGGGGTGAGCTGGGGCGGGGAGTTCCCCTGTGTGCTGCCCCCCCTCCCTTACTTGCTGCAGGCGGCCCTCCCCGCGCTCCCCTGCCCCAGCTCCCTCCACCTAAATGCCGGTGGCGACCGGGGCAGCCAAAGATCCGGCCGCCATGGTCGCTGCTGAAGGGGTCGCTGCCCCCCAAATCCTAGCACCCTAGGCGACTGCCTAGGTCGCCTAAATGGTTGCACCGGCCCTGGGCGCTAACAGGGTACCTAGCAGGGCCAGCTGCGGCTGGGAGCGCTGGTGGTGTGGATGGGGATCAGCTGTTCTCCATGTCCACCGAAGACAGGACAAGATGCAATGGGCTTAATATGCAGCAAGGAAGATTTAGGTTGGATATCAGGGAAAATCTTCCTGACTGTAAAGGGAGTTCCGGTCTGGAACAGGTTGTGGAATCCCCATCACTGGAGGTTTTTTAAGAACAACCCCCTGCCAGGGATATGGCCTGGGCTTACCTTGTCCTGCCGCAGTGCAGGGGGCTGGACTAGGTGACTTCTCAAGGCCCCTTCCAGCCCGACATCGCCTATGACACGTGTTTACTGAGACCCACGCTTCCTGGGTGCAGGGCGTTCACTGGCAGCATGCAGAGAGCAGAGGAGGGCAGAGGCGCTCCACATCCTACCAGTGGGTATGGTGAGGTTAGCACCCGCGGCTGCCTGTGGGGTCTGTCTGTGTAGCACCAGTATTTGTTAAGGGCCAGCCCCAGGGGGTCTAGAGGGCTACAGGAGGAGGATGTAGGTTGTTGGTTTCCCCGGTGCCATAAGATTGCTTAGCGCTTAGCAGACAAAATGATAAAAGAACGGGAGGCTCCTGTCCGCTCAGCTGGCCCAAACCTCGCCAGGGAAGATCAGGCTGGAAAGGGCAGGGCAAGGCTCTAGCAGCAGGAGATGGAGAAAGGTGGAGCCACCCGCTCCTCGGGCCAGTCTCAGGAAGGAGGGTTCTTACAGCTGCTCTGATACGATGGCACAGAGCCGACACGACGCCCTCCCCCAGACCCCGCGGCTGGGGCAGGGGGTTGCATGGGGATGGGGTGGGGAAGCATGGAGCGGCTTGTGGGGGGAGGAGACCCAGGGGAGGGACAGGCTGCACTGGGCTGGCAGGACATGGGGCAGCACGCACAGGATGGATGGGCCATCATTGCTGCCCCAGTCACGATCCGAGGGAGAAGCCCCCAGTGCCGTCACCAGCCAGCCCCTCTGCTGCTCTCCCCTCCTGGCACAGCAGCACAAGGCCCAGCACAGCCTGGATTAATGCTGGTTCCTGGCTCTACCCGCCAAGGGCAAGGCTGGAGAAGTGACAAGCTGAGAGGGAGCTTTCTGGGCAAGCTGGCACGGGCCTTCCTCTTTGGCAGCGTCACCAGGGGAGCGGTTGGGAGTGTGGCTCTATTTACCAGACAGGGCACTGCGGGATTGTCCCCGCGTTGGGGCCGCCATGATACACGTCCCTGAAGCAGGTTGGAGTCAGTCCAGGTGATTGCCTTTGAGAGGAGCTATTCATGCTCTTCACCAGCAGGCTGCATTCTTTGCTTCCCACCCCGGCTGGGGGATGGGGCGTGTCAGGGTTCCTTCCCCACTCTAAACTTTAGGGTACAGATGTGGGGACCCACGTGAAAGACCCCCTAAGCTTATTTCTACCAGCTTAGGTTAAAACTTTTCCAAGGCACAAATTCCTTCCTTGCCCTTAGTATTGCTGCCACCACCAAGTGATTTAAACAAACATTTAGGGAGGGCCACTTGGAGCCCTACCTCCCCCAAAATATCCCCCAAACCCATATACCCCCTTTCCCGGGGAGGCTTGAAAATAATATCCTAACCAATTGATTACAAAGTGAGCACAGATCAACACCCCCCGCCGCCTGTCGTTAGGACACTGAAAAATAATCAGGTCCTTAAAATACGTTTATTTAAAAAAAAACATAAAAGAATCACCTCTGTGAAATCAGGGTGGAAGATAACTTTACAGGATAACAAAAAGATTTCAAACACAGAGGATTTTCCCTCTAGGCAAAACTTTAAAGTTACAAAAACAGGGATAAACCTCCCTCTTAGCACAGGGAAAACTCACAAGCAAAACCAAAAGATAATTTAACACAATTCTTTGCTATTACTTACTATTTTTGCAATGCTAGGTGCTTAGTCCAGATATGCTTAAGGAGATGTATTTTTCCTGCCCTGGTTCCTTACTGACTCAAAGAACCAAAACAAAGACACAAACAAAAATCGTCCCCCACAGATCTGAAAGTATCTTCTCCCCTTATTGGTCCTTTTGGTCAGGTGCCAACCAGGTTATCTGAGTTTCTTAACCCTTTACAGGTAAAAGAGGAATTAACCCTTTACAGGGTAAAGAGGGATTTGATGCTTCCCTTAGCTGTATGTTTATGACAGGGCGTGTGGGGAGGATCAGTTGGAGGTGAGTTAAGGATGCTACTAAATTGACCCTACATGGCCCTGATGATCAGGAATCTGCAGCTCTTACTGAAATCAGGGACCATCCCTGGAAAACCAGGGCCTTTGGTGTTACCTTTTTCTGCCCCACCATTAAAAGGAATTGGGTTCGGGGTCCAGTGGCCAGGGCTTGGGGTTGGCTTGTTCCCAAGAAACGAGGAATTAGTTTAAACACCCATTGAACCCACAGAAAAATAAGGGGAGAATTTTAAGAGACAGTCAAAGCATTCAACTGTCAGTTAATCTCCATTGTAACAAACTTGCTTTTTTCTATCTGCAGTACTTACATGGCCCCATTAACATGGTATCAGACCATGGCACAACCTTTAACGGATTTATCTTCACCCCACCCCTGCGGCGTCAGGTAGTGACGTTCCACACAGAGAAAAAGTGATTTGCCTAAGGTCACACAGGAAATCTGTGGCGGAGCCAGGAATCAAACCCAAATGTTCTGAGCATCAGGCTGACAACCAAACCACAGGCCTGTCCTTCCTTCGTCTCCCTGCACTTGGGCAGAATCTTTTAAAGAGAAAAATCCTCGTAACTTGACAATCGCTTGAACGGCATCAGCTCCCCTGTTTGGGAGGCAAAGGAAATTGGTTCTGAGCAGCAGCTCTCGGGCTCTGTTGCTGGCATCTGATGCTGTCTCCTTCTTAAGTCAAATGTATACGAAAAGGGAAGAGAGAAAAGGCAGCTTCTTTCTCTGGCTTGCAGTTCAGTTGCTGGCAGGCGAAGTGCACCACAGAGCACACGGTCCTGGACACTGGCTTTGGAATATATCTGGCAGGTTCCCTTCCTTTTGTCTGCCCAGTCTGTAGGGCGCTTTCTTTACCAGGACCCGGCTGCTCAGGGGTCTGCCACGCTGGTCGCAGCAAATTATTGTGAGGTTAGATCTGCCCCGGCTGGCTTAGCTGGGCTCTGATTAGACAGAAGGCAAAGAGAGGACAAAGGCAAAGAGAGGACAAAAAGTAGGAGGAGTAAAATGAGAAAGGAAATTAACACAGGAACCGTGGGTTCCCAGCTCAGGATGTAGCCATGGAGAGGGGGATGTCATCTCGTTCCTTCCTCGTCTGGTCTAGGTGACAGCATCTCTCTGGATCAGGAAAGAGAAGACCCGGCCTGTGGTGGAGATGGCCACGTGTGTTTTGTGGGGTAATCCTCCCTTACCATGCGCTATCTCACTGCAAGCAGAGCCAAAAATGTCTGGGTTTTCAGCCCTCTAGCCTCACCCCTAGACCATGCTGCCTCTCGGTCACAAGACACAAACTGCTATGGCTAGGAGCGAAAGGCTGTTTCACCCATAACCGATCCCTGATCTATCTAGTCTCCCCATTGCCCCCGAGTACCGTTATAATCTCTGTGTATTATGGTAGCACCTTGAGGGCCCCACTGAAATGGGTGCCCCATTGTGCTCGGCGCTGCACATACATGTTACAAGCGGCGGCTCTCGCTTCTAAGAGCTTACAAGTATTTCCAGCGTTAAAATGCAGCTGTCAAGGGAGATATGTTACATCCAACCCGCTGGGATGGCAGCGCTGGCTGCATTTCCCCCGGATCCTCTTCCAGCACCACTCCCATTGTGCAAAACGCGTTAGACCCTGATTCAGAGCCCGGCCCCGCAGATGCATGAGAGTGGGATGCGAGATGATGGTCTGTCGTTTAACTTATCTGCTGCTGCGTCCTTCTTCACTTTTACTGGCTCCAGCAGCCTCAGATATTCATGTGCACTCGGCGCTTGGCAGCTTGTTCACCTGTCACCATGACTCATATGTTTTAATTAAGGACGAGCTGAACTCGTAAGGGAATCTTGGCAGGCGGCTTTGTGGGAGACGTACGAGCGCTCAAGATAACACCATTGGCTTATTTTTAGGTTCGCTTGAAGTTTAGAACTGGGTCATTCAAAATTAGGATGGGCTCGATCCTCCGGGGTTCCCATTGCTTTGTGGGACTGGGTGGCACAGGGGGTTGGTAACACCATGGGAGGCTGCTGGTTTGAATTTGGTCTGGGTTGCTAGTCCAGCTTCACTCTGGACAGTCCTTTTTCAGAGACGTTTATCCCTTGTCGGATGTGGTTTTGACCAGTATTGGACCAGAGGGCGCCAGTTTGAATAGCACACAGCTCCACCCCCTCCGGCATGACCTCACACACACGCTGCATACGAGGTTGTGCAGGCAGCGGCAGGTCCCCACTGTTCCCGCAAGTGCCAGAATGTCCAGTATTCCAGGAACATGGAAATGGTCACCCTAGAGTACGCTCTAGAGAGACCCAACCCATTAGGACTAATTAACACCCTTGCTGGCAGGCTCAAAGAGCCAAGGATTGCATGGAGATTTGGGGAATCAGAATTCATAAATTATACATGGGAGATTATGAACTCTCTATACATCTTTACCCACCTGCCAACTTCATTTTGAATGTGGGAGCTAGTTACCTTCTCGGTTGCCTTTTTACCTCCATATTGGACTGAAATGCCAGTGGGCAGTGGTACAGGGCTGACAATGGAGAGTTGTCATGAGCACACAATAGTTATGCTAAAGAGGATGCCTGAGTGGGGAGACCAGTTTAGGCAAGTTGGTCTGCAGTCTGGGGGTTAGACAGTGGAAATTCCCTATGGGGGACAAAGTGAAGGTGAGAAAAGCAGGAGATTGTAAAAGGAGTCACGGGGGGAGACTGTCTCAGAGAGAGAGACGCAGGCAGTTGGAAAGGAACTGATCTATTCAGGGTCTTCATCTTTGGCCAATTTCACCAGCTCAAGCTGAGGGGAGTTTCTGAGCAGCCTGATGAGTCAGAGGAACTCTGGATACAGACAGTCTCCCAAGGGGCAGGTGATCGAGAGAGCGGGCACTGCAGGAGGTGTGTTATGTTCTACGTGATCTGGATTCTCTCCATATTTTTCAAGCTTAAGTAAAGAGCAAGAGTATTTTGGGATCTTGTGCCTGCACATTGCATGGCACACACCCCTTGACTTTGGCGGGAGTTCTGGCTGAGGAGATGTTTAAGCTCGGGTGCGGGGGGGTGGGCGTCTGAGGAGTTGACACTGATTCTAGGGGCTGGGCAAGGGGACAGTGAG
Organism: Mauremys mutica; assembly: GCF_020497125.1. NCBI lineage: Eukaryota > Metazoa > Chordata > Testudines > Geoemydidae > Mauremys > Mauremys mutica. Next base: position 138,030,400 of record NC_059076.1, read on the forward strand.
GTGTTAACTCCAGGAGCGGGTGGTGGAGAGAGGAACTGCACACACAGTGTATGCCTAGGGACCCCAAGCCCGGGGCATTGACTGGACTCTGTTCAGATCCTGGAGGCTTAAAACACACAGATCCAGCAGCTGCAGTGTGGGGAGTGAGTAGCCACGAAGGGACACTTGGCTAGACCTGTGACAGTTCGTACGACTCGGAGGGCGAGACAAATGGGAGTGAGATGCCCACTTCCTATTGGCTCCCAATGAGAGCTGGGCACCCCCATGAGCCTTCAGATATAGTCTCCCCCGCAACCCCACCCTCCAGTTCCCCTCTCGCTCACAAGAGCACTCAGGATTGAAGCACGTTGCTAGGACGGGGAGAGGAAGTTTGCACATGGCTGCCCACGCCGTCCCAGCTCAGTGCCTGGATGTGGGATCTCAGTCTATGAAACACTCAAGCCAGGGCTAAATTCCTCTTCTTTCCTTCTGGTGGTGCCACGTGTGCACGGGCCAAATGTAAGGTGGAACTTACTTTGGTCACCCTGATGGTCCCCCCATCTTCTCCCACTAAAAGATAAGAACTTGGTTCCTGCAAATGGCCTGAAGAATAAGAGGTGGTGGTGGTGGTTTGTTTTTTTTCCCCCAGAAAGAATATGGAGCATTAACCCTCTGCTGTTCTCCAGGCCTGGATTTCCAGACACAAACCCCTCCCAGATGCAAGGGCTATGGAGATTAGCTGACACTACATTAGGCAATTCCACCCTTTGGCACCGTAAGATTTCAAAGAACTTCTTGGGCTGCATCTCTGCTGGAGAATATTAAAGCAGGTTCTTTGTCTTGTTCCAGGAGCTGTACAGACCCTGTGGGCCATGAAGTCATCTGGGCATTGGGAGCAGGCTGCAGGGACATCATCTCGCTACAGGTGGCCCCGCTGCACCCTTGGTAAGAGTAACACCGAATCACCCGCTCTGCGGAGGGACAGTCTAGAGCAGCGGTTCTCAAACATTAGCAACCTGAGGACCCCCATTTTGATTTAAATTTTTCCATGGACGCCCAAGACGGCTTCTAATTTTCCCCAGGAGTGCTCAAGCCCCGCTGAACCCCAAGCCCTGCCCCCACCCCACCTTTTCCCATCCCCGCTCCACCCCTGGACTTGGAAGAAGTTGGGTTCCAGATCCAAATGTCATAGCTAGGCCCTCTGGGCTGAACCAAAATCCTGGACCCAAACTCAGAGGACATTGGGATGGGGAGCTCAGCTAGGGTGGCCAGATGGGATGAAGAAAATATCGGGACACATGGGGGGTGGGGGGGGGGGGAGTCCCACCAGCGGAGCAAAAAAAAAACGGAGTCACAGAGTCCCGCCGGCGGGGGAAGCGGGGGGAGCGGAGTCCTGCCAGCACAGCAAAAAAAAAGGCGCGGAGTCCCGCCAGCAGAGGGGGAAAAAGAAGAAAAAAAAACCTGGAGTCCCGCTGGCAGAACAAAACAAAACAAGAAAACCCAGGAGTGCAAAATATCGGGACAAATTGCGTCCCGACCAAACATCGATCGGGACGCGAGACAAATGCCTAAAAATCAGGACACTCCCGATTTTATCGGGATGTCTGGTCACCCTAAGCTCAGCCCCGTCTCTAGATATAAAGGTTAAAAAGTCTTGGGCACCTGCACCTGCATCTAACGCTGATGCAAACGTTGCAAAGGATCCTGATGCATCCGAGATGAAAGGCCTGGCAATCCTGAACATCAAACCGCTGCCAGAGCTCTTTGCTGCTTATGTAATAGCAGCCCCGAAGGGCTTGTGTGTTTACAGAAGGGTGTTGAGTCTCGCTGTTTAATAGATGACTGTAATTTCTCTCACTTTTAAAGCCTGTGATCTTCCGGCATTAAGATTCTGGAGGTCTCCCCACTCTACAAAGTACAGAACAAATCTCTAAGTGCTCATAGGTGCATGACTTAGATAACAGCACCGTTCAGGGGAGGTAGAAATCAGGTCAGGCTATTCACCTCCTCTCTTCCGTACAGTTGAGAATCTTCCCTTTCTTTTGCCCTAGTAGATGTTAGGCAATACCATTACGTACCCTAATGTTACCGAAATATTGGGTTTGCCTAGCTGAGAGCCAATGACAGCCAGATAGGGATAAGGAAAGGTTGCTTTATTTTTCAGAAGAAAGGAGAGCCCTGCACCTTGGTACAAAAGACTTTGTTTTATACAAATTTTACAGATTTTTTTATACACATTTAGACAAAGATCCCTGCCATGTTAACACTTGATTGGTGGTTGCCAGACTCCATACTTTTGCTATTTGGTTAGTGAAAACTGGTTTGGAGCTAGCTTTTTTTTTGCTTTAAGGCAGACAATACCTAAAAGGCTAAACCTCTCAAAAAACTAAAAATCCTGTTCCAACGAAATAAATCCTAAAACTTTTATAACTATAAATTTCCGGGCAATATTACAATGGCTACTTCCTTTAAGTTTGCCCTTTATACATGCCAACCCCCACCCAGCAGCCGAGTCCTTGCAGCCACTGGCCACATTGGGGCACCTATCTAATTGCTGACTGTGTCACCAAACCCGTTCTGAAAAAATAGGGTTATGGGCTGTACCTGCTAATCTCTCAGGTAGTACAAAAAACTAAATGGGCGTGGGGGCGGAAATATCAGTACAATAAGTATGGGAGGGTGTCTAAATTTTGGCATTATTACTGGGCGGCTAAGGGGGTCCCTCTTTTTAATATCCTTAAAATTGGGTATAACTTGCCCCTTTGCTAAAAAAATGCAAAAGGAACTTAAACCATAATTCCCTCTGCTCTCTGTTTAATTCTCAGTTTAAGTGTCACAAAAAAGCATGTGAGTTGGCAGCAGGTCAGTCGGTAAACATATATACTGACTCAAAATATGCCTTGGGTGTTTGCCATGCCACAGGCCAACTGTGGGCAAAACGCGGGTTTATTACCTCCAGTGGCACTAAGGTAGCACATGGGCCCTTAATCCTAAACTTATTAAAAGCCAAACATTTGCCATCTAAGGTTGCCATCATCCATGTTCGGGCCCATCCAAAAAAAACCCGATCCCACCGTCTGTGGGAACCGGCTGGCTAATACAGCTTCAAAAGCAGCTTCCTTCCAGCCTTATGTTGCCAACCAAATGGTACTCAGGTCCTCTCCCCCACCAGCTCCAGTCCTGGTCCCTTTTACCCCTAAGCCATTAAAAATTAAGCATTAAAAAAGCATGGGGGCCACCAAAACGCCAAGGGGAAAGTGGCAACTACCAAATAAAAGAAGGGCTTTGCCCCAAGCTGCTCTGCGGCCTGCCCTACTTAAACTACACCAAAAAACACACGGTAAAGCAAAGGCCATGGCAGCTACAGTAAATAAACTTTGGTATGCCCCTAAAGTATTCCAAAAAACTAAACAAGTCCTTGCCACCTGTAACATCTGTGCAAAATTCAATCCACGGGGAAAATCTAAAGGCCCCCCCGAAGCCAGGTTATGGGCATTCACACCCTTTAAACAACTCCAAATTAACTACTCAAAAATGCCTAAGTGCCAAGGCTACAAGTACCTTCTTGTAATCGTGTGCCAACTGACTGGTTAAATCAAAGCATTCCCAGCTAAACAAGCACCCACCTTAAAAATATGGAGTTCAGTGTCCGAGCTAGGAGCGTCCCATCTGGGGTCGCCAGAAACTGTTACCGAAATATTGGGTTTGCCTAGCTGAGAGCCAATGACAGCCAGACAGGGATAAGGAAAGGTTGCTTTATTTTGCAGAAGAAAGGAGAGCCTGCACCTTGGTACAAAAGACTTTGTTTTATACACATTTTACAGATTTTTTATACACATTTAGACAAAGAGCCCTGCCGTGTTAACACTTGATTGGTGGTTGCCAGACCCTGTACTTTTGCTATTTGGTTAGTGAAAACCGGTTTGGAGCTAGCTTTTTTTTTTGCTTTAAGGCAAAGGAAAAAAAACAGTTTAAAAGTTTAGGTTACCGTGTACGTAAGGCTTTTGCTTTTTTTTAGTGGCTGCCTGCTAGTAAAAATAAGCCGGGGAATCGCCAGTAACTTTTACACTAGTGCTGCCTGACTTATGGCACACCCTGGTCAAGACGTGTGGAAATGACTTTTTTCAGTGGTTGGGTAGGTGGACAAGAACTTTAGAAATGGGCCACTGAAGTACCCAGTACCTCTGCTGGAAGGAACACCAGGCCCTGTGAGCGTGCATTGCCTTCTAGTGTGACAAACACACACAGGGTATAAGACCTATTGCTACAGGCTATGACTAGTGTTACTTCCTTAGCTTTAATGGTAGACGCCTGCATTTTGAAGCAGAAGGCCATGAGTTCTCTTCCTGATGCTGGAGGACTGTGTTTCAGTGACATTACAGTAACTGGAATAATTTATCAATTTCTCATTTCTTCCCCCTTCCTCTGCAGCCAGCAGCCGACACGTTTCAGTAACCGCTGCCTTCAGATGATCGGCCGATGCTGGCCGCATTTAAGAGCACTGGGCGTCGGCGGCGCTGGCTGCGGAATCCAGGGACTGGCTTCTTTAGGTAAATGCAAATCGACGCTCTCTTGCTGCGAAGCAGAGGTAGAACGTGATACGGGCACAGGATGTGGCCCCGTGCTGGGAAAGTTGATATGTATGTTGTGTGATGTGTCCGTATTGGGGGAGTTCTCTGATATTCCCCTGGGCACCACAAAATTTCCACTCACTGCATTCAGCTCGGGGGCGGGGCAAGTCTCAGACATTTCATAGTGTGGACTATGTCTTAAGAGAGTGATACATAGGCCCCGCCTCCTCGCCACACAGGTCCCGCCTCCTGTTCCCATTTGCCAACACACAGGCCCCGCCTCCCTTCCCATCATATCCTTCATGTTCCCAACCACAAAATGTTCAGGCAGCTTCAGGCCAGACCCCGCACCCCACCCTCAGGCTGCTTCTCCCCGATAAGCGCTGCCACTCCCGGGAGCGCTGTCCGAGCCGACCCTGTATTCCTCGTCCCGCCAGCTCGGAATTGCATGCGGCTGCAGGTGCTGGAACTCGACCACGTGACGGAAATTAACCAGGAGGTGGCGGCGGAGGTGTGTCGGGAGGGCCTGAAAGGCCTGGAGATGCTGGTGCTGACCTCGACGCCTGTCACCCCCAAAGCCCTGCTGCACTTCAACAGTGAGTAGCGACTGCCGGCTCTGCAGAGCCTCGCTTTAACGCCCAGCCGCAGCCCCGCTGCAGGACTGTCGTCGGAGCAGCTAACGGGCAAAACAACCCATCCTGTTTAAATAGTCACTGGAGAGTTGCAGCCCCGTGTGGTGTCCTAGGCTACGGGCCAGATTCTGCTTCCGTTTACACCGGTAGAAATCTGGAGTCATTCTACTAATTTGTTTGTGGAGTTACACCAGATTTACCCTGTTGTAATGGAGGTCACAATCTGGTCCCCAGCACATGCATGAGGACCGGAGATCTTCACTGCTGCAGATCCCCAGCAGTGTTACGCAGGCGGGGTGTGTCACTTCCAGCCTTGGCCGGCTCAGCGCGGTGGGGAGTATGGTTGAGGCGGTTTTGCCAGGCATCCTGGGATGAAATTGTAAGTGGAATATCCAGAAATGCTTCCCAACAGTGAGAGGCGTAAAAGTGGTGGGAGCCACCATTTTTGGAGTCATTGCAAACTGGAGAGGACAGCGGGCGAAAACCTTCTAGGGGGCAGGATCAGGCCTGGGATAAATACCATGGGGGATAGGACAGGTCAAGAGAGGGCCTTTTCTATCTCAAGGGTGGGGTTTTCAAATGCTCCTGACTCAGTTAGAGGCAGGTAACACTGTGACCACCCCCTCATGGCCAGCGGTTGCTCAGCAGGTGCCCTGCCTCAGTTTACCCTCTCCCGAGCTTCTTAAATAAACTCCACCAGTGCAGAGTCTTTAAAACGTTCCCCTCCTGGGTCTAATATCTTTATATATAATTCACAACAATATTCAGTGCGGGGGATTCTCCCAGAAAGGGAGCCTCGTCTCCCCTCAGCCCGTCCCCAGCCTTCCCACCTGGAGTGTTTTGCCCCGGGATGCTCTCAGGAGAGGATCCCAGCCTTCCTGCTTCAACCTGGTTCTTCCCTGCAGGGCCGGCTTTAGGAAGTGCGGGGCCCAATTCGAACAGTTTTGACGGGGCCCTGCCAGGGATGACTTAAAAAAAAAAAAACTTAAAAAAAAAACACCTTTCATTTCTTACATGTATTATTTACTTTCCATGACTAGATACATAATAACAAAATTATATATTACTACATAATATTGTATATGGCTCTTTTCTTACTCCCACTTGGGTACTTTCTACCAATATCTCTTGATCTCTTGCCCATATTGATAGAAGTCACCACATTCTAAAAGAATATTAATTATAGATTTTCACTTTCATATTAGGAAAATAATTTGTTTTGATAGTTGTACAACTGATTTTCTTCAATAATGTTTATTTTATGCCCCCTCCTTCCCCCCAGCACTGCCCAGCCCCGTGGAAACACTGCCCCCCCCAGCGCTGCCCACCCCGCAGAAACAAACCCTCCTTCCTCAGCGCCACCCCATCAAAACAGCTGTGGGCCAAAGAGGAAGGTTTGAGGGGGAGGGGGGAGAAACGGCACACATAGGCAAAAAGAAGTATTCCATTCTATGCATCCGAAGAAAGCTCATGCTGAAATAAATTTGTTAGTCTCTAAGGTACCACAAGTACTCCTGTTCTTTTTGTAGATACAGACTAACACAGCTGCTACTCTGAAACCTGGCACACATAGGGTGACCAGATCACAGCAGTAAAATAGGACCCACCCCCTCCCCGCTCGGCCCCACCATCACACTCCTCTTCACCCCCTAGTCCCCCACTGACTTGCTGCGTCCCTCCTAGTCAGTCCCCCACCCACCACTCACCTCCTTTCACTTTCTCCCTCCCCTGCCAGAAACCCCCATGCCCGCTCCTAAACCCCCTGCTGGCTCACTGCTTGCCTCTTTGCCCACCTGCCACTTGCCCACCCGCTCGCCCCCGACTCGCTGCTGCACTCCCCGCCCCCCGCAGTATATAGCCTTATTCAAAGACCCAGGGGTCACTATATTACTGCACACAGCAGTCAATCAATGGAGTTGTAGATAAATCTCTGCATTATGCATTTTTGTATAACTTTTACATGACTTTGTATTGAACCTTAGTAATATGTTATAGCAGGCCCCTAAGGTAGTGTAATTAAGGTAAAAGAAAAATGTCTTTTTGCTAGAAGTAGAATAAGATCTTCTCTCCACTTTGTAATCAATTGCCCTATTGAATGAATGAATGAGGTGTGAATGAGGAAGGTGTGGAAGGCAGGCACCTCCAGACAGCTGCAACCCTTGGAGAGGGGCTGGGAGCCAGACCAAGGAGCTTTGCCCAGGGCTGAGTGGGACGGAGTTTGGGTGCTGGGTGCAGGCTCCGGGCTGGGGCACGGGGTGGGGTGCAGGAAGGGTGGAGGGGTGCAGGTTCTGGGAGGGAGTGCGGAGGGGTGGGTGCAGGCTTTGGGACAGAGTTTGGGGGCTGGAGGGGGGTGCTGGGGGGAAGGGACTGCCATGTGGCTTCCTTCCTCCCCTGTTGTCCCTCACCATAGCCTCAGTGGGGGATGGAGCTGCCCCTTGCCCAGTGTTTGCAGGAGTGGTGGCTGATGGGTCACTTAAACCCCTTACAAACTCCTTCCCGCCTCTCTCACTCCCCTTTTCTACTGGGCTTGTTTGATCTTTTTGGTGGAGCCAGATGAAAACCACAAACCCCAATGAGAGCAACAGGCTGGAAGACTAGACTGAACCCACCACCCAGCCTAGTCCATCCCAGAGCCCAGGACTGAGGGCAAATGTCCCCCCACCCCCAGGGAACCTGCTTCCACTCCTGTTCTCTCCCAGTGCTGCCAATGATTCTGTGTGGCTGCATCGGGTGGGATTTCAAGCAGACCCCACAAACCCCCGCTAAATTCACCCCTGTTTTGCGACCACTCTGCACCAAGAGCACCTACCTTCCCTGCCCTAAAGCTGCTGGATGGCTAGAAAGCTGAGCTGGGCATTTGATTGATCTAGAATATTATCATGCCCCCACCCCCCCAAAAAAACCTTAATATCCACAAAGCTTTAGGGGGGGGCTATTCCCCCCCACCAAGCCGGTCTATTTCATTGTTGCAGGGCAAACGAAGGAGCCATAGTTTAATGGAAATATTCATCCCCTACAGCGGTCTTGCAGCAGGGAAAGCAGAGTTGATGGGAAGGGAACTGGTTTGGACAGGAGCCCCCGTCCTCCTCCTTTGCAAATAATTTGGAGAGGGGAATCTGATCACTCAGTGCCTCAGTTTCCCCTCCTGCGGGGGGGGGGAGAGGGGAGGGAGATAAAAGTCTCAGCCTGCCCTGTTGCAGACCTTTCGCATTCTCCCCTCTTGATGTATTTGATTTCCTCCTCCAAACCTCCCTCTCTCTCTCACCTGGAGTTCACAGCACTAAGTACCGGCTCGGGGCTTTTTTCCTGGGTTACATGATCCCAACTTTAGTTTTGAAACAGACACAGGCTCACCCTCAAACAGCAACACCACGTAAACCACAAAACCAGCCCAATATTACAACCCTACGGGGAATCGCAGGGTCAGACACTCACCGCTGGAAGCCCCAGCAGCTGCTCAGGTGAGTGAGGTGCACTGCAGAGATTCCCGTCTGCCACAGACCAGAAGCTCCCTCGGCGTCTCCTCCAGGTGAGTGCTGGGGGTGGGGGAGGGGAAGGGGAAGGAAGGCTGCAATGCACATGTGCCTTCTCCCCCTCCCCCCTCCTGACCTGCAAGTACAGCCAGGGGCCCCCTCTGCCTCAGCCGGCCAGCGTCTCTAGTTGCCTAGCAACAGCTGCTGCTTCCGGGAGACGCAGAGCTTTGCTTCCGGGAGAGACGCTGCAGAGCGGGGCCCTGTCAGGGGCGGGGCCCAATTCAGGGGAATCGGGCAAATCGGCTTAAGGCCGGCCCTGCTTCCCTGCTTTTGCCAAGCCACTCCCAGCCCTCCCTGGACTTGGGAAGTCCCCGACTCACCTGCGGCTTCACCCTGCCACAGCTTCTTCCCGTTCCTCTCTGGCTCTTCGTAGAGCCCAGCAGCCCTCTATCGGGCCCTATCCAGAGGCTGTTAATGAGGCACAGGTGGGCTGGGCCATTCCTTCTTACAAGGCTTGGTCCCCCTTGTGACACAGCACGAGTGCCACTGACTGTGAATAGGGCCTGTGCCCCGGAAGTCCCTGTGGCCGTACTGACCGTCGCAGCCTGCGATCAGCACGGTACCTGGGCGCTGCTCCCCACACGTCACACACCCCGGCCGTCTCTCTGTCGCCCCAGGTGTCTGCCGGAACCTCAAGTCCATTGTGGTGCAGGTGGGCATTGTGGACTACTTCAAGGAGCCGAACAGCCCCGAAGCCAGGAAGATGTTTGAGGAGATGGTGAACAAACTCCAGGTAAAGGGCGCCAGGCTGGTCCCTGGGCAGCTCTGAGCACGGACGCCTGTGCTCAGTCAAAGTCGATAGACTGAGGACATTGACAGAGGCCTCAGGGCTGCTCCAATTCCCAAGGCCCCCGCCCGGCAGTGGGAAGCACAGAATGGCCCCAACTCCCTGGGCATGCGGCCAGCAGAGAGCCCGTCTGACAGCTGTGCACCAGTTGGGGAGACTCTTGCACAGGGCAATACTCAGGGGGCATTTCCACCCGCTCTGCTCTGCCTTAGGAGCATACGGGGAAGCGACTATAACTGAGAGCCAGGCTGTTTACTTCCTGAGTGATTTCAGCGGCAGCGATCTAAGGCCTTATTAGCAACAAGGTTAAGAAATGTGTCATAGACGGGCCCCGTTCTTCCCTCTGCACTTGCTTGTGGATCTGAGCATGCAGAACAGAGAAGTGAGTCACTCTGGGCCCGTTCTTGGCTTGGCTTATTGCACGAGGGGCAGGTAATGTTCTGCTGGGCCAGGCTTGTTCCCTGGGCTTTGTGCTTGCCCCGAGCTGAGATCCAACGCAAGGGCTGGTGAGGAGGGCAAACCAGGATTTCCTTCCACCTTTCAGCCCCTGGCTGATCTTTGGGAAGACTGTTTGATTGCAGGGCAGGCCTTAAGGGTCGCTCCTGTGCAAGCCACCAGTGCTGGATAGGATCTTCCCCTGGTAGGGTTTATTTGGAGGTGCAGGTGTTTCACCTTTCAGCTCTGGTACCGCAGGGGTCTAGTTGATCTGTGGAAATCAAGGGGAAATATTCATACCCCGCGGTGAAAGAGGTGGGCTCCCGCACTGGGTTCTCGGGGGAGTTTTCTCTTTGTCTTTCTCTCTCTAGGTTCTTTTTTCATTCTCTCTTTCTCCTTGGGGAGTCTGAATATTTACATTCTAGTGCTAATGAGCTACAGAGGCAAATACCAAAGAGTAACAATTCCAAACAAACGGTCACACTGAACATTCCACCGGGGAAGTCAATGGAGATGCTACAACTTGAATCCAGTCCTTATCAGGTGCCACCCAGGGCCCAGAGCCCAATACAATGGAAGAGGTTGTGGGTAGGATGAGGTTCCTTCATGCTGCAGAGGGAAAATTGGGTCTAAGTTCATTCTCTTTCCATTGAAAATCCATGGGGCCAAATTCTGAGCTGGTGTCAGCTGCATTGGTGTGAGTGGAGTTACCCCTGCTCTGAATTTGGCCTGATATGCCCCTTTCTTTGTAATGCTTTGAGAGCGACAGGTGAAGAGCACCATACAATTAATTCGCTCTGCATTAGTATTAGCCAAATGCATGCCTACGCTCTGCTGTCCATGCAGTTAACCCTCCCACCCTTCTCTTCCAGGCCCTGAGGAAAAGACCCGGCTTCTCAAAGATTTTACACATTAAGGTGGAAGGAGGCTGTTAGCCCTGCAGGGAACAACACGTGTCCTCCTCCGTCCACCTGAGCAACAGAGACAGTGAAACCAAACCCACCGTCCGCCCTTTGTTTGAAACCCGGAGCCACAGAAGAGCCAGCCAATGCACACAACTCGTGCAGGCCTTAGTGACTGGAAAGTTCCTCACTGGGGCAGGGTATGTAACATATCGCGGACGTGACGGTGCTACAAAGGTAGCTTCTCGGCCTGCCGGAGAGGGCCCAGCCACTCTCTTTCTGCCTGAGGAACTAGGCCGGACACCCTGTTGCCAAGGAGCTTTGCGTTGGGGACATTTCTTTCTTTGAACCCCGCTTTCGTTTAGCGGGAGCTGGGGATCTCAGTGACTCGGCACGTGACCCAACCAAGTACAGCTTCCTCCTCCTTGCCACCGGAGTGGATGAGTCTAAGACTGAGGTAAAGCCAGGCCCGAGCTGGCCATACTTTGATGGTCTCGCCGTTGGGATCGGTAAACAGAGCTGGGGAAGTCGGCGCTCCCCGCACGGCCTTTCTTGATGTGTGGCTCGACTGAATCCCGGCTCCCATCCGAGCTCCATTTTAGGGGGGCAGGGGCAGTGCCACCAGGTGAACCAAGGCCCAGCATTACTGTATATTTTACTCTCTTTTTTTAATTTACCCAACGTGGGTAAGTGCCTCCCTCAAGCCAGCAGCCGCGACAGCACAACCACTGCAGCCACAAAATACAAAGCTCCTCCTTCTCGTGACCCTTGGGGCGCTTTGGGAAGCTAGCTGGCGACACGGAGCTAACTCCTCCGCCTAGGACACCAATCCAGCCTCATCTCCTCTTCACCCAGTGAGGAAGCCAAATTCCCTTCCTGCAAAGGCAATAAACCATTTCATCAGGGGAATCACGTGGCATCAGCTGTGCCGTCACAAGCACCACAAGCATTCCCTGGCTCGTCCCAGGGGAAGGCATCCATCTTCCACAAGGCAGCTCGTTCTGGGGTAGATTGCCTGCAGTTGGCACAGAGATGGACTAGTGCCTGGGAGAAGAGTCATCGTTTCTGTTCGGAATACAGACAGACGTCTGCCATGGCACGTCTCTCCACAACCAGCTTTAAATAGCTGAAATTCCGATCTCCAAAGAGCTACAGTTCTGTAGGTAACAAAGCCCCCTGCCTTGATCAGTGATGGCAGCCCTTGATGTATTCGTTACACATGGGCACCAGTTTGTACCAAACCTGTTCTTTTTGCAAAAGTTGATCTTATTACTGGGCAGGAGAACTCGCTCCTTCCAAAGGAAACAGCTTCTTGAGGGTCTATGTTCCTTTATACTCCACCTCCAGAGAGAAGCAGCCAACAGGTTTCCATGCCACAGGGTGATGCCTGTAGGAGCACTGCTGTCACCGGGGTGACGCAACAGCTCTGATCTTTAAAAAGCAACAACCCCCCCTCAACTGCAATCAATGCTTGAGCCGTGATCGAGAAGCTTGCTTCCTTGCCCCAGCGAGAGAGGGTGTGTTAGCCAGTGGTGAAAGCACCGTGCCGTGCCCACGATGCTCTTCCCCTGTCCTGCCCTCCGGAGGCAGAGAAACTAGCTGACCTGGGTGGTGGAGGTGGCACTCGTCATCCACTCTGGGCTGCCAGTATCAAGAAGCCATCAGCCACCGAGCGTGGGACTCGCCTGAAGTTGGGTCTCTCTCAGGATGACGGGGGTGCAGTGGCAGTTCCAAACATCAGAGGCACCTTCCTCCTCCATCTGCCCTTTGTCAGGCGACCAATAGATGTGGCACCTTCTCTGGTTCCCCTTCACAGGAACGAAGAGATGGTCGGAGGCCTTCTGAGCCAGCAGGACAAGCTGCCCCTCTTGCAGTGGGTGGGATCCAGGACGGCCTCCTACACACTGATGTGTCATGAGAGCCCCAATCTCAGGCGTTCCCAAGTCTGAAGAAAATTGTGTGGGGAGGGAGGGAATCTAGGAGTTAATCCAAGACCAACCCAAGCCACCTCACCCTGGTAACTCCGACACAAACCCCCTGCACTTCAGATCCAAAACCAGATCTGGCTCTGAATTTTGCAAATAGGCTCTCCCTTCGTAACGGGCTGAACCAAACTCCCCGATCGAAGCGCCCATTAACTAAGGGTGTTTGAAATCCAGATCTTGTCATTAGGGGGCTCAAGCCCACTGCTGGATTTAACTTGTCTCCTCTGAAAGCAGGGTGAGTTAGTTAGGGTTTGCTTTTGTAACATGCAACTCTAGATCAGGGACACCCAAACTTCGCAAGCTGATGGTAGCTTTCCAGGAGTATGGGAGTTGCGCACAATGTGCATAAAATGGAGCCACAGAGGCAACAAGAGGAGATTACCAGTCCCAGCATGCAGTGCGCTATCCTGCCCCTTAGCCGCATCAAGTGGGCCCCATTGCATGCTGGGATTTGTAGTCACCTTGGACCTCTTGAAAAATAACAATTGGCCATATCGTTGAACTCTGTAGTTTTACTGCCCTCTCCGCAAGGGAAGGAATATGGGGAAATGAGCGAGGACTTTTAAGCAAATCCACAGGCAGGGCGGGGGAAAAGATGCCACAACCAGCAAAAAGAGAGAAGCTACAATACAGGGGAAAGGAAAACAACGCAGCCTCCGAAAAGCCACATTTTGCTACCTTTTAACACAAGTCAGACTAGTGGCTACAAGCCCTGTAAACTGAGATGTCACCTTCTGACGTTGTGCAGAGACTATGGAATGACCTGAAAAGAAGCAAAGTAAGTATTTATTTCTGTAAACAAAACAAAAAAGACTTTAAAGGAAAATTATATACTCAGCATGTTTATACACTATGCTAAAAGACTATCGTATTTGAGAGTCACGTCTGAAGACTGAAGATTCTTGCTGCTAGCACAATTATTTTTCTGCCTCCAATACTATTCAAGCTGTTTCCAATAGCACATGGGAAGCCTGCCCATCTGAGGTCGGGAGAGTTAGGTATGTTCTGTGGCAAATTTCTTTCCTGGTTTGGGTGGAGTGGCGGGAGGAGGGGAGCCGAAAATTCTTTGAAAATGTTATTTACTGGTTTTGAAAAGCCAGACTTTTTTTATAGTATTTTCTGCTTGTGGATCACAGTGCAGTGGCGTGTGGTTCATCTGTGTGACACACATCCCTTCCACCGCTCACTTGGCTTTTGTGAATCATGGCTGTGTAATGTGGTTTGAATTTGTTACTTCACTGTGCCATCTTCCCCCACCTAGAAAACGAACAGGTCATGGGCTCGAGTCCTTCATCGGACTTGTGCCTTCGTGTTCTGTGGCAATCCTTTAATTAAAAAACCACATGTGCGCACGCACACCCCCCCCAAACGAGCCAGTCTTTTGGGCATAGAAAATGAAACATAAGCCACACCGTTTATACAACTTCTGATCAGCTACAGTAATATCTGCAGTGCTTTGAAGTCGAAAAGCATTATAGCCCGTAGCTAAGGAACATACTGATCATGTGCTGAGTTGCATGGTACAAATACTTCAAAGAGAGCCCACTTTTTTTCTAACCGTTTGTGTAGTTAGCCTGAGGGACTCACTGCTGCAGAGGCAGAGAGAGAGTCAGAGAATGGGATGTGGCAGGACGACTCTGCCATTCCGTTGTTAGAGGGGGGGCCTCGTTTGGAACCCCGAAGCTGAGTGCCCTAAACCTGTGAAGAGATCCCACCGCAGTTTGGATGGGAACTGCTGAACTGAATTTGCAAGAGCAGGGAAAACCAGAGAAATTCCCTTCAGCGCTGACGAGCTGTTCCTTGGCTCTGAACATCGAGGCCAAAAATAGGGTACCTAAGGTCTAGGCTACTAAATCCCTGATCTCACAAAGACTTGCACGCAAACTTAGCTTTACTCACGGCTTTAGGCAGCTGTGTCAGTGGCCTGATACTCTGAGGGGAAGCAACGCCAGGTTTAAGCGTAGCCACTTCCTCGTCTGGGAAGGCATTTTTCTTCGCCTCTTTCTTTTTCCCATGGTTTACAGGATCCTTTGCTAACCACACCGTGGCAAGCCCTTCGCCGTGCACTCTGCAGCTCTGAGAGCTTTGGATGGCTCCACCGTGGGGATCTTCACAAACAAATGGGTACTTTGGGAAATAAGCCGGCTCCCCCGCTGGGGTCTGGAAGAAATCCACTTCCCCCCTGCCCTAGGGCGGCATTGCACAAGCGAACGGGGTGTTTGGAGGAGGCCAAGGGCTGGGAAGTCCCCTCCTCCTCGGAAGTGTTAGGTGTAGGTTTATTAATGTCAGAAACAGGGTATTGGGCTAGGCAGAGCAGCGTTCTGTGCCGACCTGGCAATCTGTGTGTTTAATGGCATGCTAACGACATAGGGTGTAGTGAAGTCATGGGATGTGCCTGGTCTTCATCGGCAGGGTTGGTAAAGTCAATGGTCACAGTCACTGATTAGTTTTTCCCCCATTTCAAATATCCTGTTGCTCACCCATCTGCTGGCTCCACAGCGAGACAGTAAAGGGGCTCCTCTCCTGTGCCTTTCCTTGGCAATTGTGCCTCCCGGCATGTAGCCGGCATAATGACACGCCAGTGCGGCAGCTACCGTGCCCCCGCCATGCAGAAGTGATTTGGACTGTTGCATCCCGAGACGTTGCTGGGTAACGTGGAACTGTCCTCTGTACGGTGCCATGGTAAGCAGCTGGTAAATCAGCTCTATGTGTTGGCTAGTTCTTGTCCCAGAAGCATAATTCCCCAGCAACTTGCACTTGGGTGTCTGAGCCCCAATCCTGCAGTCCTTCCTCAGGCCAAAGCCCCATTGGCTACAAGGGCTAAGGGCTGCTGGATTGTAAAGACGTGGGCACCACATTGGGCCTGGCGCTGTAAATTCCCTTGTGGCTGAAGGGACTTTCCTGGGAAAGTCCAGCTCTCGGGCCCGTTGCTCCACAGGATACGTGTGTAGCGTGAAAAGGGCCAGGGAACCCTGGAGTGTGTGCAGTGGAACTGTCCCTGTCCACCCCAGATCTTGTGGGCTGATGCAAACCGACTGAATTCACACCCCAGCTTCCCTGTGTAGACAAGCCCACAGGTGGGAGCAGAGGGGGCGGAGAGTGGTACATAGTTGCTGGATTGAGCAACAACGGGAGAGGTGTGTTGGGGGCTGTGACTCTCCGGACTGACTCTGTGCGCTCGGGGTGAGACGCCCCACGAGGGAAGAGTAACGGGGCGCTGCCCTCCCCACCTGCAGTGCACAGGGATCTAGTTATGGGATTGGGCTCCAGGCCAGCCAGACCCCTTTGTGTGAACGCTCTCAAGTCCCGCTACTAGTTGTTTATGGTCAGTCAGGGCTTTTCGCCCACCGTCATTTCCCAGAGCAGCCATTGTACCAGGCCCCAGCTGCAAAATCCTCCCTTCCTGTGAGTGGGGGAAGAGGGGGCGCTTTGCCCCCAGCCTGCCAGCTGGTGCCACAGACTCTGAGGAACATGGGAAAGATGCCCGGTGAGGGCAGGGGAGACATGCTCTATGATGCTAAAACTCAACAACCCCCCTTGATTGTGGGGCAGGAACCTTCTTTGCCTCTCAGGCTTTGCAGGGCCAGGAGAGGAGCCCCAGACACTCATGACACGAGGTAGCTTTAAGCCACGTGGTGCGACATTATTCCTGAGCTGTCAGCAATCCTGCTGCAGGGGGTCCCTTCTGGCTGCATATTCCAAGGGAGGATTTGTGTTCATCTGGGATTCCTGCAGTTCCTCATGCAATGGACTATTTGCAATGAGGGGCGGGGTCTTATTTACAGGGGTGGGGCCTATTTCACAGGTGGCAGGGCCTGGCTTCTTACATCAAGGCTTCACTTACAGGAAGGCAGGAAACATACAAGACCAGTTGTCTCCTGCTACTCCAGCTTGCTATGTTTTTCTTCCTAAACATGTGGCCACCCTGCTCCCTCAATGGAGTGGACACAGTTGGGATGAAAGGTGGAGAAGCCGGGGGAACCTGCAAGGAACGTGGTTTTCAGTTCCTGCAGATGTGGTTGCCCCATCTCAAAAAAGATATATTGAAATTGGAAAAGGTAGAGAGAAGGGCAACAAAAATGATCAGGGGTATGGAACAGCTTCCATGTGAAGAGAGATTAATAAGACTGGGACTTTTCAGCTTAGAAAAGAAATGACTAAGGGAGGATACGATAGAGGTCTATAAAATCATGACTGGTGTGGAGAAAGTAAATAAGGAAGTGTTATTTACTCTTCTCAGAACACAAGAACTAGGAGTCACCAAATGAAATTAACAGGCAGCAGATTTAAAACAAATAAAAGGAAGTATTTCTTCACACAACGCACAGTCAACCTGTGGAACTCTTTGCCAGAGGATGTTGTGAAGGCCAAGACTATAACAGGGTTCAAAAAAGCACTAGATAAGTTCATGGAGGATCAGTCCATCAATGGCTATTAGCCAGGATGGGCAGGGATGGTGTCCCAACCTCTGTTTGCCAGAAGCTGGGAATGGGCGACGGAGTGGATCACTTGGTGATTACCTGTTCTGTTCATTCCCTTTGGGGCACCTGGCACTGGCCACTGTCAGAAGACAGGAGACTGGGCTAGATGGACATTTGGTCTGACCCAGTATGGCCGTTCTTACAGTGGCACAGCTGCATCGGTACAGTCCTGCCACTAGAAGCTCGCTAGTGTAGACATGGCCTAACTCTGTGGGTCTGAGTCCTAGCCAAGCCTGTGTAGCAAAGTGCTTGGACCGCCAGGTGGGTCAGAGTATGTGTGTGTGTGTGTGTGTGTGTGTGTGTGACGGACTGTGAAATCTGGTCTCCCCCGTGAAATCTGGTCTTTTGTGTACTTTTACCCTGTACTATACAGATTTCACAGAGGAGAGCAGCGTTTCTCAAACTGGGGATCCTGACCCAAAAGGAAGTCGCTGGTGGGGGGTTGCAAGGTTGTTTTAGGGGGGTTGTGGTATGGCCACCCTTACTTCTGCACTGCCTTCAGATCTGGGTGGCCGGAGAGCGGTGGCTGCTGGCACCACCAGTGGCGCAATACCATCCCAGGCCACCCTTACTTCTGCGCTGCTGCTGGTGGCGGCGCTGCCTTCAGAGCTGGACTCCTGGCCAGCAGCCGCCGCTCTCCGGCCACCCAGTTCTGAGGGCAGCGCCGCCGCCAGCAGCAGCACAGAAGTAAGAGTGGCAATACCATGCCCCCCCTACGATAACTTTGCAAACCCCACCACCATGACTACTCCCTTTTGGGTCAGAACCCCTACAGTTCCAACACCGGGACATTTCAGATTTAAATAACCGAAATCATGAAATTTATGATTTTTTAAATCCTATGATGGTGAAATTGACCAATATGGACCATGAATTTGGTCGGGTTCTCTCTCTCTCTCTGTCTCTCTGTCTCTCTCTCACACACACACACACACTCTCTCTCTCTCTCTCTCTCTCTCTTTGTTGTTTCTTTTTTGGCAACCCAGCCCTAAAAAACGCCCCTGCAGAAAGCACCCTTTGAGACTGGGAAATACAGGGAGGCTGAGGAATAGGAACAATGAAGCAAGCAGGCCAATCCGCTAAAGGTCTGGGCAGGCAGACTTGTTTTATGCAGTACACAGACCCTTGTCAATTGCCCTAAACTGTAACAATGAAACTCAGATTTGCAGCTGGCTTCCTCTCTTCTCCCTGCCCCCAAACACTGCAAGGGACGGGGGACGGAAGGCAGCACCGGGAAGCCAGCAGCTTTCTCTCATTTCTGTATTCGTGCTCCCGCCCCATGTACCCTGGAGGAGTATGCGTCTCTCACTGTTGCTGTTCTCTTATCCAAGCGATGGCTGTTTATGGCCAACTCAGACCTGAGTCACGAGATGATTTCAGTGCCTGAAAGACTCCAAATTAGGTGAATTTGATTGATTCAGAGGCCTGCAAATTTTCTATTTCTTTTATTCCCACCCTCGTTTCTCTTTAGCTCTTGGCAATTTCTCTCATAAATGTTGCGCTCTTCTGTTGCAAAATCTGACTTCTTTCCCATTTGATCTCCTAGCCATCTCTTTGCCTTTCTGTTGTTTGCTGCTTCCCTGTGGCCAAATTTCAGAGCCTTTTTCCCCCAGATACACCCACTAAATAGAACAATGTCACAGGCAAAGCTATACATTAAATAAAAACATAGAATCATAGACTTTAAGGTCAGAAGGGATCGTTATGATCATCTAGTCTGACCTGCACAACGCAGGCCACAGAATCTCACCCACCCACTCCTGTATCAAACCTGTGTCTGAGCTATCAGAGTCCTCAAATCGTGGTTTAAAGACTTCAAGCTGCAGAGAATCTTCCAGCAAGTGACTTGTGCCCCACGCTGCAGAGGAAGGCGAAAAACCCCCGGGGCCTCTGCCAATCTGCCCTAGAGAAAAATTCCTTCCTGACCCCAAATATGAAGATCATCTAAACCCTGAGCATGTGGGCAAGACTCACCAGCCAGCACCCAGGAAAGAATTCTCTGTAGTAACTCAGATTGTTATCTGTTAATCTTTAAGGTGCCATCAGACTCCTCGTTGTTTTTGTGGATACAGACCAACACGGCTACCCCTCTGATGATTAAATAAAAACTGAGCAGTAAATCTCCAGCCAGTTGCGGGGAAGGCAGAGGGAAACGGGTAGCTTTTGCTAACGGGTGCGATAGATGCGCTCTTTTCTCTGGAGGAAGCAGGCTAGATTTTCGGAGCAATGCTGAGACCCGGGATGTTCTCATGGAAATGTCTAGTTTTTGAGATCTCATCAGCAAGAAGATCAGCTATTGCATGTTGTCAGATCTGCTGTGAGTTTAGAGCAACAGTCAGGTTTACACCTTCATTAAGAGGATAAGCTGGTCAGTTCCTTCCGGGGCAGTTCATGAGAGGTGGTAAGACGGGAGAGAAGGTAAATCTCTTCTCAGATCCCTGCTGCAAGTGAGGAGGCCACAGAAACTGAGCATCCCAGTGAGCGCAGGTGTGTTCAGAGTCTGGCTGCCGTGGGAACGGACGGCTCTGGGAGTCGTGGGCCCGCCAGTGCCTAATGAGGTGTCTGTGGTGCGAGGGACCCTGTTGGTTGCTTGTGTGTGGAGCTGGGCCTGACCAAAATGCCAGATGCAAACACACCCGAACTCTGGCGCGGGCCAACACAAGCACCCACGTCTAGCCTGAGCTAGGACCCGCGCTCCAAACCGCCTGCACTTTTGAGGAGTTACTATCTGAGCTCAATGGGCGGCTTGGGCCCAGCTCTGTGTCTGTTTCATATTTCTCATGGAAAGGATTGGCCATTCAGCTGCTCTCCATGCAGTCTGGTCTATTCCAGAATGGAGCGGGTGCTTGAGTGAGCATCTGAACTCAGCCCTATCATTCCTCCCCTCCTGGGCTCTGCACCCCTCCTCCTGCCTTGGGGGGATGTCCCCAGGAGATCTGCACAATAGGCTGAGGCAGGTGGCTCGCTCATACGGGCTCAGCGCCTGGCTGCAGAGAGACCAGTCAGCACCCCACGGATCACGCTGAAACGCGTAGCTGCTTTGTCAGAGATTTTTGTCTCCTATTTTGATCTGGGCCTGTTTATAGAGCTCAACAGCTGGGAGGCCGAGTCCTGCTAATGCCGCAAGCAAACCCGCCAGGACATTCTCCTAAGAGGGAGTGACCTTTTCTTCAGCAAGACGCATGCTGTCTGCTAACCCTTGTGTCTCTAAGCTGTGCAGTGCGGGGATCCAGGAAGGGTTCCAGCTACAGGTAGCGAAGGGGGGTTGGGATTTGCTCAAAGAGGCAATGCGGCCCCGTGGGCACGGAGGACCAGGAATCCCAGGGCAGTGGTTCTAGTCCTCTGCTCTGCTGTGGACTTTGGACAAGTCACGGACCTGTTCTGAGCTTCAGTTTCATCATCAAGGCGGATCCCAAAGGAAGGTCATCTCTGTGCAGATCCAAGCATCACCTGGACTGATCTCTGGCTAGGTCCTCACGGTGGTCTGGGTGGATATTCAGTCTGTGTCCATCACTGGCAATCGTATCGTGCCATTGAAGCTTTTGGGGTCCTCCACGTGGCCACCAGTCAGGTAGCAACATTCCTTGGCATGCACATTTCGTAATTCATTGGTCTTCCCTCCTAATAGTATGTCTGTACCAAGGAAGCCTCTGAACCCGACCCAGTGCTGATGGAGGCAGTTGCTGGGTTGCTGATCTTGTCGATTTGACATGGAGCAGCTGATGAGAATTGCCAATCTGCCAATCTTCAGCTTTCCTCAGTGCCCATATTTCACTGCCATACAAGAAACTGTGCCTCAGTTTCCCCATTCGTAAATGGGATAATGACGCTTTGAGATCTATGGATGAAAAGTGCTATATAGCTGCAAATTATCATTGCAATGATTAGGTTACAACTTTGAGCTATCCCCTATCTTAACTGCCAGAACCCCTCCCCATCCTCTGCCATAGCGCTCCCTCAAAACTCCCTCCCCCCCAACCAACCAGTTCTGCAAAGGGGTTAAACAGCTGCTTGAAGTTCCCAATTCTGCTGCCAGTAGCTAGCCCTGTGTCTTCTGTTTTGTGTAGCGTTATGTAACATCAAACTCAGGCACTGCTTTGTATTGCTCAAACGCCGGCGTCAGACCGGCAGTGCTCCCTAATTGTGTTAGACTATAGAAAAGCAATCAGATTTTTTTTTCCTTGATGAGTAAATGAGTTTGGGAAATAATCTTCAATTGCACAGACGTCTTAATGTACAAGAGCCTGCAAATAGGGGGGGCGGGAATGAAAGCGAAAAGCACATCATATGCTAAAGGGCTCTTCAGTCTAGCCAAGAAAGGCATAACACAAACCGTGGCTGGAAATAAAACCAGACAAATCAAATTAGCAGCAAGGCACATGTTCTGAACAGTGAGGGGCTCAGGAACTGGGGGGCTGGAGAACATGACTTAGGAGGAGAGGCTGATGGAACTGGGATTGTTTAGTCTGCAGAAGAGAAGAATGAGGGGGAATTTGATAGCAGCCTTCAGCTACCTGAAAAGGGGTTCCAAAGAGGATGGAGCTAGACTGTTCTCAGTGGTGGCAGATGACAGAACAAGGAGCAATGGTCTCAAGTTGTAGTGGGGGAGGTCTAGGATATTAGGAAACACTATTTCACTAGGAGGGTGGTGAAGCACTGGAATGGGTTACCTAGGGAGGTGGTGGAATCTCCTTCCTTAGAAGTTTTTAAGGTCAGGCTTGACAAAGCCCTGTCTGGGATGATTTAGTTGGGGAATGGTCCTGCTTTGAGCAGGGGGTTGGACTAGATACCTCCTGAGGTCCCTTCCAACCCTGATACTCTGTGATTCTATGAGGGGGATCAGCCATTGGAACAGACTGCCAAGGAAAGCAGTGGATTCTCCAGCTCTTGGGGTCTTCAAATCAAGCCTGGATGGCTTTCTGGAAGAGAGGTGCTGAGCCCAATAACTTGTGCCTGGCTAAAACGGGTAACTGGGTGGAATCCTGTGGTCTGTGTTATACAGGAGGCCAGACCAGATGAGCTAATGGCTCGATCTGGCCTTAAACTCTATTCCCACCCCAGCCACTGAGCTGGAGATCAGCTTGATCAGTTACTCTATGCACTTCCAAGCCACTGTTGTGAAGAAGTGCCGGGCAGGTGTGTTCATTGGATGGCGGTCAGAGGTTGCAGGCCAGAAGCTAATGGGCGAGGTGTTGCTCTGTTGGGATCCTGTCTTCTGGCGATGCATTATGGTATTGTCTGTTCAATCATCTACGCACTTTTGGCCAATCAGATTCCTCCTTTTGTCCAGCATGTTTAAGAAGAAGGAAATAAAGCTGTAACCGGATAGGCTACGTTGTCCATGCAAAGATTTAATCACATGCTGAATTCTGCTGCTCACTGTCCCCCAGTGTCGACAAAGGAGGCATGTTGGATAGAAATGCAGCATCAAGGGGCGCAGTTAAGGTTAAAAACTTGATACTTAACCCATTCCCTGCCCGTGTTACTGACACCCCCTTCCCCTGCGACAGTGCAGTCGTACAAACCTCATGGGCTTGTCACCGTCTGTTCTGTCTGTTTGCCTTT
The DNA here is from genome assembly GCF_020497125.1 of Mauremys mutica. Lineage (NCBI taxonomy): Eukaryota > Metazoa > Chordata > Testudines > Geoemydidae > Mauremys > Mauremys mutica. The sequence goes on from NC_059076.1 coordinate 138,053,270, forward strand.
TGCATGTCATTCAGTTTGAACAATGAAGCAGGATCAGTCTGTTTCACTTTGCATTTGTAGTGCGCATAACAGAGTCAGCCGCCTCCAGAGCACCCCCAATGTCTTACGGTCGTGCTACTGGCAGCCTGCCTCAGTTTCCCCACTGCTCAAATAAAATTTCACCTTTTTGTTGTCCGAAATACCAACACCAAATAGAGAAAATCCCCAAAGTCCAGCCACGAGTCCACACAAAACAAAGGTTTCTTTCCCTCCTTCCAAGGGCCTTTTCTGGCTTTGGCCAGCCACACTCAGGCCCTACCTGGCTGGAGTCTCAGTCCTAGCCGCCAGGACTCACTGCTAGAGCCTGCTCACTCCTAGTCATCTCCCCCCTTCTGCAGCTTTCTGCTGCCCTTCGTACGGGGGGGTCCTCCATCATGGTGTTAGCGCAGCACAGGGTAGTCAGGCTTGGCTGGCCCTACGCCCTCCAGCTCTTAGGGGCAAGCCCCCCTGTTGCAGTCAGGCTCATATCCTGCTCTCCTGCACTATCCCCTCCTGTTGGGTCTGGGCTTCCACTCCAGCAGGGGAGGATTTAAAGGGACATATAAATGGTGTGAGCCTCACTCTTTCCCCCGCAGACCCCATGGACTCTGCAGTGTGTCCCTGCTTGCCCCCTGCTTGAGTTGTGTGGCAGCCCATAAACAATAATGCGAGAGAAACCTTCAGCCTAATGTTCTCCGGAGGGTTTCCTTGCTGGACCCCTGCATAGCTCAGTGGTTTGAGCATTAGCCTGCTAAACCCAGAATTGTGAGTTCAATCCTTGCAGGGGGCCACTTAGGGATCTGGGGCAAAAATTGGTCCTATTAGTGAAGGCAGGGGGCTGGACTCGATGACCTTTCAAGTCCCTTCCAGCTCTAGGAGATTGGTATATCCTGTTCCCTGCTGCCGTCATTTTATTGATGATTTGTATTAACATAGTGCCTACACGACCCAGGACCCCACTGCGGTAGGCACGGGACAAACCCTCGGGGGGGGGAAAGACCGTCCTTGCCCACAGAACCATGGCCCACTCTAGGTTGATGTTACGGAGCAGAGTCAGCAGCCGTTCAGCAGCCGTAGGCGGTGTTCTAATACCTGCTGATAGGGTGCGTCAGCCACGGAAACCAACCAGCCTCTTCCAGGGCCCCAGATCAGGTTGATTTGAGTCCAGACTTTCCCATCCACAGCCATGGTTGGGTGATAGTGATTATTTTTATAAATGCCGCCGAAAACAGGCTTTTGTTGGGATTTGAGCATCCCTGCCCCTCTTCCACTGCATTTGCAGCCCAAAGCTGGCAGCGCTGGCCAGGGGCTGAGGGAACCAGGGAGTGGAACTGATTGAAACAGACCAATCTGGTTTTCACCTGAGCGAACAAACAGGGCAAAAGGTAAATAGCAAATGTACCTGAAAGCGTTCTCGCTTGTAATGATCGTGGCTGGCATCAGTAATAGAGGCAAGAACTTGTTTTTAATAGATTAGTTTAACGCTACTAATGTCCCACTTTAACTAGGTAAAAAAAATCATAAAATGGTTTATTGGTGTCAGATTTGATCAAAAGTTTAATAAAAACCTTTTTTTTATCTTAAACTTCTAACCTGCCTGCCCATGAAATTGGGAGAGCCTGAGCCCTAGTCCTGGAACAAGGTGCTTGGTGCTGTACAGACAGCAAAAAGATGGCCTCTGTCCCAAAGAACTTGTAGCTGTATTTCCTTGTTTTTCTCAGTGTCATGCAGGTATTCGCCATTCACTTGAAGAACTGTGTGTGTGTGGTGGGGGGGGGTGTATTTTGTTTATTATTCAGTGCTAAGGCTAAGATTTTGTCACCGATATTTTTAGTAAAAGGTCATGGGCAAAAATTCACGGAAGCCGTGACCTGTCCATTACTTTTACTAAAAATATCATGACAAAATGGGGATCTGCGGGTCCCCACACCGCCTGAAGCGGGGAAGATGTGCAGGGGCTAGGAGTCACCTGCAGCAGCAGCTGGGAGCTGTGGATACCCTGCTACCTGCAGCTCTGGGGTGCCCCTGCTGTCCAGGGGGGAGCTGTGGGGTGCTCCTGCAGCTCCAGGGGCCCTGGGAGCTGTGAGGGTTGCCTGCGGCAAGTGGGAGCTGCAGGGTACTCTGCCAGCTGTGGCAGCTTGGAGCTCCGGGGAATGCCAGAGTCAGCGGGGGCACCCCGCAGCTCCCGACCATCACGGGCTGAAGTCACAGAGGTCTCTGGAAGTCACGGATTCCGTCACTTCTGCGATCTCCGTGACTAAATCGTAGCTTTATTCATTCCTTGTAGGTTCCCTCCTATCCCTTTGCAGGGCATTTTAGAGATGAGCATAATCAGCCTGAACCATCAGCCAAAACCCAGACTGATTCTGAGATTCAAAACAAATGTGCAGTTGGTTTCTTTGGGCTGAAGCAGATAAGTTATTTGTGGCCAGGAATCTAGGGCCTGATACAGCTGCCATTGAAGACAATGGTAAGACTCTCCTTGACCTCAGTGTTGAAGAATCAAGCCCCTGCTGACAGATCATCTCGCAGGAAGGCTGGTTTCCAAGCTGGAGGGGAGGCTCTGGTGAAAGCTGTGTGGTGGGTTTGATTTGCAGTTGATTGTGGGGCCTTTTCTCACATCACAGCTCCTGAAATTAGTGTTTGAGCAAATTGACAAGGTGGCCAGGTCCTCATGAATGCATCTACTTGCAGACGGTTTCCAACCAAAACTGTAACCCAGGCTCCCAGAGCATCAGAACCCCTCTCATTCACTGAGTCATGGGCAGTCTTGCCTAATGGTTGGCACAAGAGACTGGCCCACTGATTAGAGCTGAACTCAGCCAGGGCGAGACCTGAGGCTGAGCCAGGCGTCAGAAGCCAAAGGATAAGCTAGAGTCCCAGTCAGGAGGGGTAGTTAAGGAAGGGTTGGACGCAAGAGTCTGAATCCAGGACAGGACTGGGGCGGGAGCAGGCTCTGCTGTTGTTGCTGGGCTTATAAACCAGGCCTATGAATTGCCCATCCGTGAAGTTAGCAGGGAAGCAGGCCAGTGGCTGGATCTAGCCGGCCAGACTCTGGACAGCCCCAGCCCTTGAGCCATCAAAAAAGAAATCTGGGTGAGTCCTTCAGTTAACCTGGCTGAATTCTAGACTTGTGACAAAACCCAAAACAGGCAAGTGCCCTCTGCTTTGGAGGTTTCCTGAGCTGCTTTCCCCCAGTGCTGGCCCAGCCGTGCGTTGGCCAAGCATCTGCACTTTGGTTCCCTTATTGGAACTGCCTCGGACGATGCTGGGATCATCTAACCGGGCAGGGCACTAGCTGGTCACCTCTCAATACAGCACTCTTCTTCCCTCCGTGGGTCCCGGGCAGCCACGTGTCTTGTGTGGGTTGGTACGCACCAGGCAACCCTCTAGAAAGGGAATTCCCAGAGGGTTACCTAGAGAGGGGGAGGGGAGGGGGAGCAGCTTTAAAGAGAGTGGGACAAATTCTGTTCCAGTTTAAACGGCGTGAAGTCGTGGGGGTGGGTTGTGTGGAGTGTTAGAAAGGGGCAGGCTTCTGACCCCATCTGGTCTTCTGCTCAGCTTGTGAGTAAAGATTCCTGGGCCAAATGCAGAACCATGTAAGGGGGTAGGATGGGGCCCAGGCTTGCTGCTGCTGCTGCTGTACAATCATGTGTAACCTTGGGTGGAAATGGTAGTGGGGTGGAGGGAGAGTCTTCTGAAATAAAGCCAACTCCGTGTGCTCAGAGGGAGTAAGGAGGGGCCCTGGCCCAGGTGACCATGGGAGTGGGCAGCGTGGTTTCGGCCGCGGTGTGGGCAGGTGTTGACACATGGGTCAGAGAAAATCAAAGCCCACTTGAAAACAATAGGTCAGAACTTTCTGATCCAGAAACCATTGGCAGTATGGGAGGTGGTGGAGCCAAGTCCAGCTGGGCAAGTACAGAGGAGAGGATGGTGTAGCCATGTCCACACAGGCTGGCATTTCTTTCAGCAAACGGTTCTCCCAGCCCTATGTAGAAGCCATGCTCCCATCCAGGAAAGGGAGGTGCCCTGCTGGGCACTGGCTTTGAGATAATCAGAAGGCACGCGCCCGCCAAACTATACATAGTGTAATCAGTTCTCTAAAGCACTTAATTCTTTACAGTGCTTCTGTGGGAAAAAAAAATATCGATCATTGTAAATGATTTAAAACACAGCTTGTGTGTCCATGTGCCCCCAAAATGTAGAAGTTCAACTTTGAAGCTATTTTTTTAACTATATAAATATATGTATATTTTCGTCATTAGCGGAGATGTGCCAGTGTTCGGAAAACCAAATGTCCCTTCCTCGTGTCCTGAAACTGATCCCAAAAAAACTAAAGAAAGAAAGCACATGGTTTGGGGAGGAGGGGAAGGGGGAAATGAAATGAACTGGCAGTCAGCAGGTTAAGAGATGAATGGCAGGCGGTTCTCCCACTGTGGTCGGGGGAGACTTCCCTTTGATGCTCTGCAGAATGCTTCAGGGTCTAAACCAGCCTCTGCGTAATGGGCGTCAGGAAGAACCTGCCCTAGGACAGGTCACCCCACGCTAGCTTATAGCAGAGTCTCTGAAGCATCTGGTGCTGGTCATGTTGGAGACAGGGCAAGATGGACCTTGGGTCTGATCCAGTCTGGGAATGCCTGCGTTCCTGTCAAAGTTTTTGGAGAACCAACAGAGCACGGAGTACAGGGTTAGGTCCGCAGGAGGGTCTGTGTTATGGAGTATTCTCCAGCAGGTGAAAGTTTGAGACCCACCGGGCTAGAGGGCAGGCTTGCAAAGGGGGTGAGAAGGGAATCCCACCTACAGCTGCAAGCCTGGGTGAAGTGGAAAAGGTGAAAGGTGGCGAGAGAACTGAGAACATCTCATCTTTCCGTTAGCCCGGCCGCTGTCTCAGCACGGCCGGCGACCTTCGTTTTTAGCACTTTGGTCTGTACTGTCACCTGTAGATGCACTTTGATGTTGTTGCTTTTAAACTTTGCCGAATGTAAACAATGTGTCTTCAAGAATGACAATGTGTGTAAAAGAGCTATTTTATCATTCAGTGTTGAATAAAGATTCTGCAAATGGAGCTCTCTTTTTCTTCTCCCGCCAGCAATCTCCCCGCTAGACCGTTAACAGACTTCCATTGATGAGCCAGTGAGGCAGCTTACTGCGTGGCTACTTGACAGGGCACCTTTCGGCCCTCAAAGAGCTTTACAAATGCTACACACTGCAAAGAGAGCGCTTTCCCTGCCATGGGAGTGCGGCCATCTCTAGGGTGGAGCGCAAAAGCCACTGTGTGATGGCCACTATCTTGGCTAATGCAGTAGGGATTGAACAGGGGCCCTCCAGAGTTAAAGCCATGAGTGGCTACAGCTTGGCCTAACTTGCCAAGAGTCTGCAGCTGGGGGCTGTCACAGACTCATCTCCGCTGTAGCTCAGGTCCTGAGCTGACCCTGGAACACCCTCAGCACTGGGTCCCAGCTGTTTAGGGCAGGCAGTGGAAAAGGAAGGTGTAGGGGGTGGATTTTCGGCAGGCAAAATGTAATTACCCAAATAGGACTTTGACGAGGACACCTGGCTCCCAGCCAGCAGCCTAACGTGTCTCTGTGTTAAGCAGCCCTGGCCCAATAGCTCTGAGTCCAGCAGCCTGCTTGTTACACCACAGCCTCTCTCTGGGCTCCACCAGCCTTGGTTACTACTAGCCAGGGGACCCCAACACACACCCCAGTCCTGAATCTCCCCCAAGCCATCTGCCCTGAACCGCCCAGCCCTCTCCTGGCCCAGGCACAGGAGTAATAAGGTCCCTTTCTCCTCTGAGGAGAGCTTTTTAAGACAAAGAGGCGAGATTTGCTGTCCAGTCCGGTGTCACGGCTAAAGGCAGAAATGGTTACAACCAAATACACGTGACAAATGTAGTGACTACAGCCTTGGTTCATGGTATGACTCTTACAGCACGGCCGTTCAGCAAGATGGCTACCCCCCCGGTCAGACTCTCTCACAAAGGCCAAAGTGGTCGGTTCCTTTGTTGTCATAGGTGAAGGGTAACTTGGGGATCTTTGCCCCTCTCTTATCTAGTCCAGGGCACTTTTGAAATGTGTCCTTCTTAGGGTGACCATATGGCCCGGTTTGGCCAGGACAGTCCCTTTTTTAGGTCCACTCCAGGCCGTCCTGACCTTTTTTGACAAAACTGGGCATTCGTCCCGTTTGCTCTTGCCAGCCAATGATCAGTTGGCAAGAGGCAACGGCACAAATGCCCAGTTTTGTCAAAAACGTGGGGTGGGCCCCTGATTGGGGCGGGGGGGTGGGGCAGGCAACGCCAGCCCTGCACTGGAGGAAGGGCTAGGGAGAGTCGCTTGGGCCGACCGGCCTTCCCCGCATGCAGGGGTGAGGGGCCTTGGGTGACCCCCACGTGCAGGCATTTGGCGGGGGGCTCGGAGCACCAGCCCTGTACATGGGCAGGCAGGACTCGGACCACCAGCCCTGCAGGCAGGGGGCAAAGGGTGGTCATGGGTGGGTGGTGGTGGGCTCAGATGACCAGCCCCGCTCATGGGTGGGCAGCGCAGGGGGGGGTGTCTCTGAGGCACAGCCCCATGCATGGGGGAGAAGGCGAGCCTCAAACAGCCCATTCATAGGGGGCAAGGGGAGCACAGGGGGGGGGCGGGGGGGCTCAGACCAGCCCTGCACGCAGGTGAGAAGGGGGTTGTGGGTGGGAGGAGGGGCTCGGGCTGACCCCAGGTGCCAGTTGCGAGGGGGACCACAGGCTGGCCCCAAGCAGGCAGGAGGGCTCAGGTGGTCCCATGCATGGGTGGGCAGTGAAAGGGCTTGGGTGGCCCCACCCATGGGGGGAGGGGACTTATGCCAGCCCCGGTGGGAGGGGGACCTGAGACCGGTCCTGTGCCGGTGGGAGGCAGGGAGGACTTGGGCCTCCCCGCAGGGGGTGGGAGGGCTTGGGCCGGCCTGGGAGTGTCCCATTTTCTCTTTGGGAAAATATGGTCACCATAGTTCTTCTGCAAGTCCAGTGCCCCCACTGTGAGGAAAGAGGCCATGGAAAGATGATGGAAAAGCTTCCATGCTGGGTTCTTCCCCCCACCACTGGTGCTGTCTACAATGCCCATGAGCTGGCCCTGCAGCCTCTGATGTGTCAGTGCCTGGCCATGGCCTGGTGAGTGCCAGCTGCTGTGATTACCTTGCCGTTGTCTGGTTACCCACACCCCAGATTTGCCTGATGCAAACACGTTTTAGGCTCATAACTTCTTCCCATTTGTACAGCCCTTTGGGCATTTACCGTACACACATCCTGCAAGACTATTTCTGTTCCGTGTGTTACTGGTTTCCCACAGATACAGATTATGACATAGGTGGCTTGGGGCATGCTGAATTGGTCAGGCCAGCTGATATTCACTCCTGGTTACCAGTGAGCCCCTTGCCTCTGGCATGGGGATGCTCTTACGGTCACATCCCCCTCTCCTTCCCCTTTCACACCCGTACACACGACTGCCCGAGAGTTCCAAGCAGTCCCAGATCACAGCATTAATACGGGAGGCTTGGCCTGGCTTTGGGGACCTGTCGCACATCAGGTGTCTGACTGGCGATCGAGGGTGGCCTCAAATGCATGGGCCGCTGTGAAGTAAGTGACCGCGGCTCCTGCTGCTTTTGGGCCTGGCAAATCAGCCTACCTGGCTTTAAGTAGCATTAAAAGCCTTAAAATGGTGGCAGTGAGGAGAGGGCCTGGCTGGCCCTGGGGAGGAAGGTGGGCCTTGCAGTTAAGATGCAGGACTGTGGTGATCTGTGCCGGTCTTGCTACCTCTACAGCCAGGTCTAACTGGGTGATCTTGGCCAGTCACTGCAGCGTGCACCCTCAAAGGTATTTAGGCACCTACTGCCCATTGCAATCAAGAGGTGTTCGGCACCTAAATACCTTTGAGGATCTGGGCCTTCACTCCTCTGTGGGTCACGTCTGCACCTGCAGATTGCGGGGGTGTTGGGACCCACCTCCCAGGAACACTCAGCAGAGCTTGCAGACCCGCGGATGGAAGACGCTTGTAGAAGAGAACAGAATTGTTACACCACAAAAGGCAAATGAGCCGTGAAACGAGGCCACGGGATTCAAGGCGGGGAGCTGGCGAGCAGAACGAGCCGAGTAAGCAACGGAGTGTTGGCCAGCGGCAAGAGATGTGAGCTGAGCTCAAGTTGCCCTCACCGCTACGTGTCACTGAGAATTATGATAAAGACGTGAGGGCTGGATGTAGGTCAGCAGTCGCATATGCATAAAGCATGGTTTCCAAGAGCAACCAGGACCCGGACCCAAGAAAATTCCAAAGCCTTGAAGCCACACGGCCTTGAATCGTCCAACCCCAAGAAGGACAACGTAGAATAAGAAACCTGGTTAAACAACAAAACATGACACATGGGGGAGGTGGGCTAGATTATATGGATCGTTTGAAATGACCAGTAGCAAGCAAGTGCCAAGATGCTAGGGGTGGAAAAAACAACATGCTGGAGGGAGCTGGGGCTGGTGTAGGGAGCTGCCCAGTTTCTATGGTGAAAGGGCCATAGAGAGAGAGAGGCCTGAGATAGTAACATACTAACCAGGGACAGCTCTAGCGATTTCGCCGCCCCAAGCATGGCAGCACACCGCGGGGGGCGCTCTGCGGGTCCGCTGGTCCCGCGGCTCTGGTGGACCTCCCGCAGGCGTGCTCCTGGACCGGCAGAGCACCCCCTGCGGCATGCCGCCCCAAGCACACGCTTGGCGTGCTGGGGCCTAGAGCCGCCCCTGATACTAACCAGCTATATTTTAGTGACTCAAAGGACCACCTGGGGTCCCTGATTGGTGGGGGCGATACTTTTCGTTATTGGGGAGTATTTGGGTGACCTCAGGAAAATGCTCATGAATCTCGTTACACTTCATGAATTTGAACCCGTGTCATTATTCAGCCACAAAGCCACACCCTGCTCCTGGCCAGTCAGGGAGCAGGAGCCAGGCCACGTGCCTTGTGACCAGTCATGTGCCATGAAGAATGAAGAGTCAAACCAAAGTGTTGGCAAACACCCCATAATCCCAAAGTGATTCATCCGAACAGTGCAGCCGCTCCGGGCAACTACCAAACGTTTGAAGACAGTCGGGACTGAGTCACGAGCGAGCTCCTGGCTAGTGAAGGGGTTAAATTCACAACAACGTGTATGAGCAGCTGGCCTGATGGAAGCCCGCGCAGGTTCTCAATGATACCGAGGCGGCTCCGTGCATAGAACAGAGGCTGCGCTTGGTCTCCTGATTGCCAAGGGATGAGGAAGCTTATTTTGCTGCGGCCCATGATGAACCTGCTGTGTGGATCTACAGAGGACTTCAGCCATCCTGAACGCTCCATGTGTCACCAGGCATGAGAACTAGACTCAACACAACACCCAGGGAAGGGGCATGAAGGAGGGAAAGGAAAGGAAATGGGGGGGCTGGGGCAGCCCCCACCAGCAGAGTGCTCAAGTTTCCTCTAAGAAAGGACCATGAGTGGTTTAAACAAAGAGAACTCTGAGCAGACGCTTGTTCAAGGCCAGGCAGGGCTTTGTGGCAGGGAGGATTGATTTCCACCCGGTGGGTCAAAAAGCGGCAGCGCCGTGCAGCAATGGCAGCCCATGGTATGTTGCTAGGAAATTAGCATATGCTCTCGTCTTTAACAGCTGAAGCCCAGGTGAATACCCCTGGGAGACAGCCTCTCCGCTGGGCATCCGGAGGGCAAAGAGCCAGCTGGCCAGTGAAACGGCCGCTGCGTGAAGATGATTGTACTGTAGGATCGAGCCGGCGGCCTGTTACTGCTTGCAATGACCAAGAGAAAAGTGATCCAAAAATGGGTGTTTGCCTAGAGGAGAATTTCGGGGGGAGTGTCAAGGGGAATCAGACAGGCTGCTCTGGAGATACGAAACTGGGATAAGAGAGGAGTGTGACTATTATGTATCTATTTGTATTGTGGTAAGATCTACGAGCCCCGGTCATGCCCTGTTGTGCCAGGCTCTGTACAAACATGGAGCAAAAAGCTGGGCCCTGCCCCCAAGAGCTGACAAGCACTTTTTGCTCACGTCATATCTTAAAACTGACTTGGCCTGGACTCGGCTTTTGTTTTACCCTAGAGCCCTTGATGCACGCCAGAGCCAGAGCTAGAGCCCACGGCCTGGGGACGTAGGCCCAGATCCTCAAAGGCATTTAAGCTCCTAACTTCCATTGACTTCAGGGAGCCTTGGATCAGCCCTAAAGGAATCATGGGAGATCAGTACTGACAATGCCCCAAAGGTTGGGACCATGTTATGTGAGACTTAACAGACCCGCCTCTGTGCAGCCTACATATATGTCTAGCCCCTCGGTAGGTGTCACATACACACACCCACACCCTATGTTTAGCTGCTTGCAGGACTACCTACAGGGATTTAGAAACAGAGAAAGGGAAACTGAGACAGGCTTGAAAAACAAGCAGCAGCGGCAGCAAAAATAAAACGATGCCCAAGGCAGAGTGCAGGAGTAATATAATGCTCCAGCCAGGAACCTTTCCTAACTCTGGGCTGGCGCTTGGCAGATGCTGCCCCTTGGTAGTTCACCCAGCCCAGCCCCACGGCTGTTCACTCGCTGGGAGGGACGCCTGAGCCTGGCCAGGCTTGGCACTCAGCTTCTCACTGCACTCCCCGGGGAGCTCGGGGCGCTGCGTCTGCTCTCCGCATTCCTGCTCCCAGCCTGACAGCCTTTCCCTCCTCCTCCAGGGAGCTTCAGGCCACCCTGCCTTGGTAACAGCATGTGATCAGCATAACGGATCATGGCACCCAAGCATTCAGCTTAACAGCGCTGCACGGAGAGCTTTCATTGGGGGGGTCTCTTTACCTCACCTGCCCCTTCTTGTCCATTAATGATCCCAGGGCTTATTCCGCCAGACCAGACCAGAACTGCACTAACCCTTGAGTTGCAGTTAAATGCCTCCTTGAGTAGCAACGTGCTGTCTGCCTGAATTCTCCCTGCTGCACCACTGTTCTTTGCTCCTTGCGCTTGTGTAGTGTCCCTGTGTGCTGGTAAATGGCTGTTATGTTCCACCCCAGAAGGGGCTGCATTTCAGGGGGGGACACAGTGATTGCTGTCTACAGGTCACACCTCAGTGTGTCCAGCACCTAGGGAATCCTGCATGAGGACAGATGCAAGCAATTAAATGGGAATGATCACCCTGAGGCCCCATTAGAGAGTCTCTCCAAGAGTTTGCTTGAACCAGGTCATCAACGCTGCAGCTACACCTGAGAGCAGGCAGATGCAGCAAGAGCAGGGGCTCCATGCAAGGCCCACTCTGCTAGCAAAGCCAGCCAGGGGAGGATTGAGAGGCAAACGCTCGACATCCGCTCAATCTGTGTCAGAGGCTGACAGTGAACCATGGTTACCTCTGATTGGTTCCTTTTGGGTTTCATGCTTCGCTCCTTCCTGCTACCAGAGCCAGACCAGCTGATAGGGCTAATACCAGTTATCCATCAATCAGCCTCCAGTTAGCAGAGGCCTGGTTCTAGCCACCAGTCTCACCCCACCCATCCCTTTGGGTCGGAGCAACAGAGGTGGTGATAAACCGCCAGCCTGCCTAGCTCATGTCTGCATGCGCCGGTGGAGCCGTGACGGATCTATAAAGACCTGCCAATCACAAGCCACGTGCCGATTCACCTGACTGCGCTGAAGGAGCTCAGATGCCAGCTGGAGCTAAGCAGGCCGCTCTTCCCTGAGAAACTGAGTAAAGGGGTAACAGGGCCAGCCTCCTCCTAGCGAGGAACCAGCACAGCAGTGAAAAAACAGTGGCTGCATCTGACCTGAAGCTGCTGGGCAAATAACGGGCTAGTTAGTGACTTTAGGTACAGCCTGAGCAAGGAATGATGCTCTCAGAGACACTGGCACCTCACTCAGTTCATCCCATTTTCTCTTTGTTCCTGGGTGCAGAAACTTACTATTGGCCTCTGCCAGATCTAAGTTACTAATCCTGCCCCCACCCCACCCCTGCTGACTCAACCGCACTGGCTAGCATGGGGGTGCCCAGTACAGGACAGAAACACCCCTTGTGGGGATGGTGTGCTCTCCCCTGGTAGGTATAGCCCAGAACGCGGTATCTACTACACACACCCCCAGCCACTCCACTGCTCAGCAGAGAGGCCATGGCCAGAGAGGTGGTCCCTGTAGCTCAGCATGGAGGTCCATTGGCGGGGCAACAAGGTTAGGTCAGCTGGACTCCATGGCTCAGGGGTGTGGATTTTTCACAGCCCCAGGCCACGTAATGCAGACCAGCTGATGAGACTCCAGCCAGGCCCCATGTGAGAATTCAGTGACCCGCACAGCTGTATCGCACCAGCTGAGGTCAGTTTCCTTGGTTACGCTAACCCCTGGTGAGAGTCTCCTTCAGCTTCCTGAGCGAACACAGATTGATCACATGATGCGGCTTCTTGTACCGGGCTTGGGCCTGCTCCAGCTTCAATGGCCGGCGGGACAAGGACGACTCGATCATGGTTTGCTGTAAATAGTCATTTCAAGGTAAGCGCCGCCTGGCTGGAGCCTGCACCCCTCACCCATCCCACACCCCAACCCCCTGTCCCAGCCCTAAGCCCCCTCCTGCACCCAAACCCCCAACCCTGAGCCCACACCCCAAACCCCTCAGCCCCACCCCAGAGCCCCATCCCACACTACAAACCCCTCAGCCTCACCCCAGAATCCTGCCCCCCTCCCACACCCCAACCCCCTGCCCCAGCCTGGTGAAAGTAAGGGTGGGGGAGAGCGAGCAACAGAGGGAAGGGGGATGGAGTGAGCAGGGGTGTGGCCTCAGGGAAGGGGCGGCGCAAGGATGTTCAGGTTTGTGAGATTAGCCTCAGCCCTGAGCTGCAGGGATTGTGTGTAGAAAGGCGCACTCGGCATCCCGTGAGCCTGCCCGAGGCCAGGCAGACATCACCAGCTGCAGGGACGGGTGTGTGAGGGAGGCACACGTAAGAGCTGAATTCGACCCAATCACCAAACAGCCCGCAGAGGGCATCTCCCCCACCCTAGTGATTTCCAGAGCAGCAAATTAACAACCTGCCCTGGCACAGCATCCGCTGCTTCACCAACCTTGAGGGATCCACAACAGTCCTGCGAGGTGGGCAAGTATTACCCCTGCCACCGTTTCAGGGGTAACTGCACCTTCCCTCCGCAAGTCTTCCTCAAGGACACCCACTTGAGGTTTCTGGCTTCCTTCCTTTCTGGTCTCCTTTCTGAGGCAGAGACCCATGTCTCTCTCACTCCAGACCAGCGTTTAAGCTTGCAGTCCTGCTCCTCACTGCAATTTCCCCAGAAGCTCTGCCTGGGGTCCAGCACCCGTGGTTCTCCTTTCCCAGGTGTTACACCGTTGGAGAGCAGTTACTTGCCAGCCTTCACAAAGCAAAATACATTTTTATTAGGGCAAAAGCATTACAGAGAAAACCTGAAAACCCAAGAATCTGCACACGCTTGCTAATTACACCAGGACTCACCCATCAGTCTTGTGGGGCTCATGCAAGCAAAATTATTTCCAACTTTTCAGCAAGGGTCGGGGTTCCCCTAGGATCCAAGGTCCTGTTTGTTGAGTCCAAAAGATGACCCCTCAACCCTCCCCAAACTCTGCCTTGTTATACCACAAGCCCTTTCTTTGTTTCCCAGTCTCCACAAAACCCAGCCAGAGCCAGTGTATGCAAACCATCCTAGGGGCGGTTAACAATCTCAGGGACTCTAGTAATCACCTTGCCCCTTGTTTTGGCTCTTGAGGGATTGTGGTTAACCCTCCCCTCCTGCATGGAGTTGCATACAATCCCTGGCCCACAATGACTCACAAAAAGCCACTCAAACTTCATACAAGATAGTCCCCAAAGATACAGTGTGTGGTTGCAACATTGGCCACAACCACCATCTTGTAGCTGGAGAAAATGGGGGAGAGCTGTTACAGGACCTGCCTATGGTTACATAGCCAGTCCAGGGCAGAACCCCGCATCTCACCTACCTGACCGGGCTGCCGCACCCATTTGACTTGATGCTTTGACTTTGGAATCAGGAGGCCCCACCTGGCTATTTAGCCCTGTTAAGTCTTTCCCCTATTTCAGGACTCCTCTAGTTTTTTTAAAGTCACACGTGACCAGTGGCCTCTCTGAGCGTGTGAAGAACATAGGACATGCCATGTGGGTCAGACCCGACGCCCACCTCGCCTACCTAGGGATCTCTGGCAGGGACTAGCAGCAGATGCTTCAGAGAAAGGTGTAAGAACCTCTCAGTAGGCAGTTGGGGGATAATCTGACCCTGACATTAGATCTCATCCTGATCTCTAAAAGCTAGAGATTGGCTTGAACCCTGAAGCATGAGGTTTAATCCCCCTTCCAAAATGCTTGTTAGCAATAATTATTATAAAATGGATAGTTTTATTATCCACAGAAATAACCAGTCTCTCTTTGAATCTTGTGAAGTTCTTGGCCCCAGCAACATCCTGTGGCAAGGAGTTCCACAGTCTAAATAGGCACTGTACATAACAGTATTTCCCTTTATCAGTTCCGGATTTGCCACCTTTACATTTTGTCAGCTGTCCCCTTGTTCTTGTATTGAGTTGCACTAACCCACTGCAGGAAGCCAGTCGCAGTCTTGCTCGGCCCCACTTCTTCCTTCCCTGAGGCAGGCCAGTCTTAGCCACACCCACAGCTGCCTTCCAGTGCTCTGGGTTGTAGCAGTAATGACGGAGCGCCTGAGACCCGTTTGGGTACATTTACATCAGTTGGTGGGTGTGAATTACCTTCCATTTTGGATGGCTTTACACCAGTAGCTGCAGCTTGACGTCCAAAGGAAGGACGCCTGACTCTGTAAGCCGCTTTGCAGAAGCGTGCTAACAGGAGAGGGAATGCTTTAAACTCTCCTTTGCCGTGACAGCTACTGCAAAACACCACTTCCATCCTGGCTGAGTAACATCTCCTTGTTCTCCCCTCTGTCAAGTGTAAGCTCTGAGGGGCAGGGACCACTGCTGTATTCTTTGTACAGTGCCTTGCACGATGGGGCCCCAGGGGATGACTAGGGCTCTTGGGTCACGTCGTAACGGTGGGCAGAAAAGCAGGAGTAGGTAGTTCCCGTTCGCCGACTTCTTGTTCCTTCCGCTTCCTGCTGAAGCCAAAGCACATGGGGAAGGGCCAATGTTTGACACCCAGTGACAAAGGTGTGACCGAGGTTTCACAGACGTGGTCTTTGTCACCCCTTTTCGATGGCTAAAGAGGCGCAAACATGCCACGTGCAGCAGCCTTTATCTCAACAAGACATGCTAGGCCATGGTCAATACATGTGCCTGGGCACTGGGAGAGACTGTCAGAGGAGCCAGGGGATGGACACATCTTCCCTGGAAGTTATTTGTAACTATTTCAATGTAAATGATAAAGACACCCCATCAGTGTGACAACATAATCCCAGCAGCGTTCAAATCATCCCCGTGTGGTGCTCTTGCCAGAAAGACACCTACAAAAACTCATTCCTTCATGGCTCTGGGAAGCAGGTCCCAGCCCTGTCCTAAGTCCCTATGGAACAGGTGTCCTCTGCTGTGCACCCAGGTCACCAAGTTCGGGCTATTTTGGAGCTGGGGGAAAGGTCGAGTCAGACCCCTCCTAGGGAACACCCTGCCGGCTGCTGCCTGATAACCAGGGGAATGAGCGAGCTCCAGTAGCGATGCTGGCCTCAGCTGTAGTATAGCCAGGGGAGAGATGATCCCTCAGGTAGGCCACTCCCAGGCCATATAAGGCTTTATAGGGGATAGCCAGCACCTTCAACAACTTGGTAATCAAAGGGAAACTGGTCCAGGCCCCCGAGCAGCATGTATGATACTCCCAGCAAGATGCCCTGCTCAATAAGCAGCTGCGTTCTGCACCAGCTTTCCTCTGCAAATGGCTTTAAGATGTAGCCGCATGTAGCGTCATTGCAGCAGCCTAATCTGGAGCCAACAATGGATAACGGCAGCAAAGTCAGGCGCAAGGAACGGATGTTAATGGAAGACGTGAACTGCTTTGAAAACCCAAACCAGGATGAATTTTGCGATCTTTAGACGTGTAAAGCCCCCCTATCCCTGTAGCATGAGCACCTCACAATCTTTAATGGATTTATCCTCAACACCCCTTGTGAGGTGGGCCAGTGCTGCTATGTCCATTGTACAGATGGGCAACTGAGGCCCAGAGTCTGTGACTTGCCCAAGGTATGTCAGTGTCTGTGGCAATGCAGGGAATCAAACCCAGGTCTTATGTCAGGGCCCTAAGCCACCAGTCCATCCTTCCCCTCTACACGTCTTCTAAACTTGTAAGTCACTTAACACTTTTCTAGCAGGAAATAAATGTCAGTTAATTAGTGTTGCCAGGTCTTTCCCCCTTCTTCAAACTCGTTTTGCAGCGTCAAAACTATGATTTTCCCCATTCTTGGACACTGCTGAGGTGAAGGTTACATCCAGGAAGCATTTGCTTTTCTGTCTGTAATAATTAGCACGTCCTTAGGGCCTTCCAAGCAAGGATTTCACATGCTCCTTGTTTGCAGATAGCCTGCAATAAGTAATAATGATTTGTGGTGCAACCAAGTCTAAACTTGCCTGTTGAAGTGAGAGTTCAATGGATTGATACCAGATCAATACAGTTCTTTCAGCTCTCGTCCCACAGCTGTTCATCCCACCCCCCACCGTCATAGGACCTCAGCAGTAGCAGCTAAACAACAGCCTGGAAAAACCTCACACCACCACCACCTTGTTTATCAGTTTGACAAGTCATCCAGGCTTGCCAGGCGCATGAAGGAAAGTCGTTAGCCTGCACGGGAAGGGCCATGCTCATTATACCGTGATCTAGTACATAACTGCCCTGGTTCCCAGCCTCTCCAACCCCATTACTCCTTGATGGAAACTCAAGTACCCACAATTATCATGCAGCAGAGATGGGAGGGAAGGCGCCAGGTGCACTTTACAGCTTTCCAATGGCAATCAGACAGGCTTCGAGGACAGGATCAGCAACAGCATTTACCTTAAATGGGGTTTCATTGAACAGAGGATCTCATGGGTTACTAAACTCAGGCAAATAAAGCTCATTACGCAGTCTGGGAGTGCTCTGAGAGACAAACAAACAAAATAGGAGATTTGCCTTCTGAGGCAAAGCATCTAAGCAGGTCTGCCCCAGATCCTGCCAGCTAAAGGACACAGCTGACAGTGTTTCACAGAAACAGAGGCTGTTTTAAGAATCCTACAACCACCCTGGGTGTTTCCCCATCGAAGCAGATTCTAATCAGAGAAAAACAAGAGAATCTGCAGCTAGCCACAAGGTGCTTGTAACTATTTATTGTGTTTGTGTCTCGGTTCAAAACTCTAATAGAAAAACCAATAAATACAATCACGAACTGCCACATGCCAACACTGCGCGGAGTTCCATAATGGAAGGACAACAAGAGCCTAGAGTGGGACCTAGAAGACACGGAGACCAGGGTTCCACAAGAGGCTGCTGCTATCGACTCCGATTTGGTTTCTCAGTTGGCTGTAAACCCGTCAAGTAGCCAGGTGGTAAATGGTTTGTAAACTAGGAGACGCTCGGCATCAATTCTTTTTTAAACTGGGATATTTTAGTAGACAGTAGCCACCGGTGTCGTCCCTGGGCCCCACGTCATAGGACGTTGACAAAGACACGTTCTCAGTGGTTGTGTGGCCTCCCCCTTCCTCTGCCCCGCCCACCAGGAGCGGCGTCTACTGTAGACCGGGGATTCTTGATGGTTTCATCTACGGACACGATAAGGCAAGCAGCCTCAGACGCCGCCGTCAGAGCGTTGATGCGCACAATGGCCGGCTCCCACACGTAGGCTTCAAAATTATCAGCGATATCTTCGTTGTTCACGTCCACGCCGTACCACATACCTCCCTGCGGAAGACAGCAGGAGGAAGGGTCAGTTACGCAGCAAAATGTAGACAAGACAGGGAGAAGAGAGACAGCTCCTATGTGCTAACATGCAGCAGGGGACAGCAATTCTCCTCCTCATTAACCTCACTTGCAATCAGAAAGAGTCTTGCTTGAGGGAAGTATTAGCTCTTAACACTTTCCATCTGCCAATTGCATTATAAACCATTAACTATGCCCCACACTGTCTCTGGCATTCACACCACTTAATGTACTGAGAAGCCAACAGAGAGCGATCCAAGTGCCCCCCACACCCAACCCAGATCTCAGGAATTGCCAGCTCCTAGCCCTGGGTTCAGACTGCATCTTTCCTAACGAAAAGGTGCAATCGCTTACCTTTTATATAGCATTTTACAAACTCTCCCTCACTATCAACCTCCTAGCTAACACTGCTTAGATGCAGTCATCTCTGGGGTGGGACACGGCAAAGATCACAAACACTGCCCAACTCTTTGCTAGGAAGGGAAGTGCAATACTGCAGTCGAGGGAACGTTCCAGGGGCACTTAAGGAGGCAACATATAATTGTCTGAACTGGAACCTGGCCAGGTTTGCATTTCATTGGAAAAGCACTATCAACTTTTATACTCCATCACTTGAAGGTTTAAAATAGACTCTCTCCTGACAAGCGATGCCTTTTCAAAAAGCAAATCAAAACCCCAAGAGCAACTCTAAAAAAGTCACCCCACAGCTGCAATCAGAAGGAAAACAGTTTCTCTTTATAACCAGCAGCAGATTCCTCATCACATGTGAAAACAAACCACAGAACTTAATCAAAGAGGCAGCAACTGAGACAGTTACAGCTGTATTATTGCTCTGTTCTGCATGCTTCAGAAATTCACAGTTATCGGTTCCCCGGAAACACGTTCGTTCAAGGGGGCGAGCCCACCTGGGCATGTTTGGCTCTCAGTTTGTTCAGAATGTTGGTGGCATCAAACCCGGCATTGTCACAGAGCTGGCGTGGAATGATCTCAAGGGCTTTAGCATAAGCGCCTATCAGCAACTGCTGTTTGCCTGGAATGGTCCTGGAGTAGTCCCGGAGGTATTTCGAAAGTTCCATCTCTATAGCACCACCGCCAGCAACAACGGAGTCGTTCTGAAACGGAGCAAGAGTAAAACATTCCATTACCTTTCTCCAAATACAACGATTACACTGAAACTAGTTACCGAATAGAGGAGAAAGCCCAGGACACACAATTAACCTGTCACAGATCTGGTTGATGACATCTCTGGATCTGGAGTGTCGACATCACGCAAGCCACCACCACCGTCAGGACAACCAGTCAGCTTTACAGGTAATTTCTGCAGAGGGCCAGAGGCTCCTCCAGGTGTAGGAGGAGAGGCTCTGGAAGGGGAGCTTACCCTGCTACTGACATAAATGGGTGCCTTTTCTCCAGCTCCACGTTCTCTCAGGCCAGACACAGACCAGACTAGTAGTGAATGAAGTTACTTTCACTTCCATCACGTGGTCAAAGAGGTGGCACAAGCCTGAAGTGCTGCTTCTGCTAAGCAATTGCTTTGCTGCTGAGCGCCGCTACCAGCTATTTCTCCTGACATTTCCTTCAGTAAATGGCAAATTGAGGCGTCTTTGCTAGAAGCAAATGGTTCAAAATCCTAAACTGTTTCCTCTTATGTCCCACAAGGCACCTGTGCTCTGAGAACGCCTTACCTCAAAGTATACTAACACAGGGGTAGCTAGATGCTATCCAGAAATGCCCACAAGCTATCAACGATGACAAGCACATGAAGGGGGGGAGAGGGATGACAGACACGCAGATACAGATAAATATCACTGTCCCAGTGCCCCTAGCCCTGACTCATATCAGTTGGCTAGCTGCTTGGAGAGCCACCAGGATGCGTTTCAAGGAGAGGGCCGATGGCTTACGTCCAGTGCAGGGCAGGGCGGGAGTGAAAAAATCCTTGAAGAAAGATGAGAGAGAAGCAGGCAAGTGTGTCAGGGGTACTCTGCTAAAGCACCATCCGAACCAAATGGAAGAGCCATTCTGCACTCCCGGGGATTCCTCATCACTCAGCTGACTGGGGTTAGCGCATACACGGCCCATTTGGTCAGAGGGCAGTTCTAGCCTCCAGGGCTGTGCTAGAGGAGAACGCCAGACAGTGTTCAAGGGTGGCTGGCTTCCAGGGGCCTGTGTTACTTTGGAAACTGCCCTTTCGACACTGGCCAGCTTTCCGTTCACTGCACTGTGGGAGTGGAGACCCACAGTACTGCTTCTCCTGAGATGGCAGGATCCTTCCGCCCCTGAACAAACACGTTCACGTTTTCCTTGCCCCACACCTTTCCCAAAACATCCCTCCGCCCCAGGTGCTGCACGGGATTTACCTCCTTGCTAAGTTTCGGGTCCTAGACAGGCTGCGAGGGCCTTTCAAACAAAAACCCTAGGCTATGGCAAATGTAACCAGCTCCTCCATACCTTGATTGCTCTCCTGACTATCATGATGGCATCATGCAGGGACCGCTCAGTCTCTTCCATAAACTGCTCTGCACCTCCTCGCAACAGGAGCGTGCACGTCTTGGCCTTTGGACAGCCTGTGAAGAAGTTGTACCTGCCGAGAGCAGAGCATGTCAAGGGTTAGCACTGCCACGATAACCAGCACCTGGGGCTCATCTAACAAACACGTGGTTTGCAGCAAGCCGGGGTGTAAGTCTACCCGGCGCTAGCCTGCCACGCACTGACTGGCTGCAGACCCCGCTGTCACATGCTAACGGTTCTGTAATGCGTTCTGACATCGCGTGCGTGGAAACGGGAGCGATCAAAACACACCAGAGCACTGTTAACACACAGCCAAACGACGTGCAGCAGGCTAGCGCGCGGCAGACTTACCTCCCAACCTGCTGCAAACTAAGTGTTCATCTAGACAAGTCCTTAGACAGCTTCGAAAGGTGCTTTGTGGGTGATCTGGCAAGAGAGATATTCCCTTCCAAAGCTGAACACATATCTGCAGCCCTTCTAACTTGTACTGTGACCCTGTCGAATCTCCAGTGAAACAGGGGAGGGCCAGATTAGTCTATGAATGGGATGCAAATTCTCCTGCGAACACCCAGTACTCCCTCCCGCCCGAGTCTGTGCTGAAGCAGTTATCTGGGGAGATTTTCCTGGGGCCCCACAGGACAAAGTGGGGAGAAACAAACAGCCAGAAGGGTTAGGATGTTGGGAGTTGGTCCCCAAGGGGCCCTCCCCTTCGAGATGGGCCACAGGATGAAAAAGCTGAAAATCCACTGAGGTACGGTATTAAGCTTCATTTGTACTAGCTGATGTACAATGTTGCTGTGGGGTGTTAACACAGCTGCCCCACTCAACCCCAGAAGAGGCTACATTTTGGTGACGGATGAAGGGATGCCTATATACTTTTGCACATCGCTGCAGGATCCTTTAGGATGAAAGTCACTATGTACGTACAAGACACTACATTAAGTGCACTGGCCCTCGAGAAGCGTGAGGAGGTGTGATACCCTTGGCCAGACATCAAGACAAAACATGGAGAGATACTCGAACATGCTGAGATTTCACCAGGTTAGCACTTTACCTGCCAGAAATGTTACTGTTACAACAGTAACATTCCAACACAAATTGAAGTGCCACGTTACACTGAACAGTTCAAGCTACAGTATATTTACCTCTCTCCTCCAATCTGGGCCTCCTCGAAGAGTTCACACCGTCCCAGAACATCATCTGTCAGGGCATTAACGCTTGTCTGAATAGACCCACCACAGGCCTGCAACGTACAGAAGAGACAAGGTGGCTTTAGTGTAACAGCAGAGGGACACGCCCAGACAGCAGGTTACTGTTCTGCACTGGCAGCACAGTCACAGAGCCTTGTAACTGGTTGGCATGACTGATCTGCTACTCTCAGGCACGGAGCAGCCTGGGCTGTAGCCACCCCCAGGGGAAGGCTTAAGACCAGAAATGCCAGCCAGGAGCAGCACAGCCCCTAAACGAAGGGCTCGGAAAACCTGACTGTTCCACCAGCGTAACCAAATCAGTTAACCCCCCCTCCTCACAAACGACTGGCACAAACACTGGGTGCAGAGCAGGCTGAAGCAGTACACAGAGCACACTGGGCTTACAAGCTCCTCTGCCAAAAGGATCTCTGTGCTTTGCAGACACCAGTCAAGTGACATAGGATAAATATCTCACCCATTTACAGATGGATAAACTGAGGTACAGGTGAAGAAAGTGTAAGAAGGGCACTGAACTCCCACTCGGATGTGGGCACCTAACTCCCTCAGGCTCCTTTGAAAATCCCAGCCTGAGTGACTTGCTCAAAGCCACCAAATGACTGCAGTAAAGTCAGCAAAAAGACTGCAGGAGTCCCAGTCCAACCACTACGGCACAATCCCCCGTACAGTACAGCTTTTAATATGCTCCTCCGGGTATCAGCAAAGCATCAAATGGTTTACAAGATATTTTTAAATCGTCACTCGTAATGTCCCTTTCCTCATGCCATCTGCGTTGTTAGTGCAGTGCTTTATGAGTGATCTGGCCAGCAGACAGGCAACCCCAGGCATTCCCCCCCGCTTGCAACCTCCCCAAACCTGTTCCATGACCCCTCTGGGGGCTGCAACCCCAGGTTGAGAAACACTGATCTAAATGAGTTGAGTACCCCCTGGAAGTACCCCCAGGGGGTACTCACATACCCTGGGTTGAGAACCACTGGCTTACAGTTCAGTACAGGGCAGAGAGGGAGTGAAAAAAGCCTTGAAGGATTAATAGCAAATCTAAACCCTTTACTAAAAAAAATAAATAAATAAATAAATAAAAATCAAAGTTACCATCATAGTCCTTTTGAGATCCTCTTCCGGAACTCGACCAGCACAAAACATGTCCCTGTCTGCAAAGTACTGAGTAGCTACGTCACCAATTGGAAGTTTGGACAAGACAACTTTGGCTCCCGACTTATGGATTTTGTCTAATTTGTCATACAAGATGCTCCACTCTGCATCCACAATGGCCTGGTAATCCTAGTGGAAAAGAATCAGAGACGAGCTTGCAATGCAGTTTCATTACAAAGAACGACAGATGCCATTGCAGGTGACCGGCACAGGGAGATCCCTTGTGAGACAAAAGGCAGCGATGATACCACTTGATACAGCCTTGGACAGGTGTTCGCTTTTACACGCTCACAGGCAATTTTAGGTCACTCATTTTTATAAGGAGACACAGAGAAAGTTACAAAGCTCAAAGCAGCAGCATGACTAACAGATAAAGGGATTGGAGGAACTAACAGGAAGACAGTGACAGCTCAATGTATCTTGATAACCGGTGATTAATGGGGAGGAGACAGGAAGGGTTGTACAAATATCGGAGTGTTATTTATAGGAAGGAGAGGAGACTGTCTAATGCAGTTAGCTCAAGGAACTAATAGAGAATACACTACAACAGAGAATGCAGATAGCGACTGATATTTATCCTGTGCTTTTCCACAGTGCTCACACTTCACAAACCAGACACAAGAGAGTCACTCCAGCCATCACTAAAATGCAGCCACTGCTGGGTGGCAAGGATTTAAACCGGGCACAGCAACGCTATAGAACCACTCAGGACAGAAAAGTGAAGAAAACCATTTATTTGCTGGGATGGCCTGGAGAATTTATGGGGAACTGAGTAATTACCCAGACTGTAACATGGCCAAGACACCAAGATTAACCCCTCCATTCCTGCATAAAATGCAAGACGATCTTGAGTGACCACGATTGCTGTGGGAACCAAAAAACAGGAACTCAGCCCTAAATTAAACTCTCAGCCCTAACACTGGCTGCCAGTAGTTTTCCTGGAGCTTCCTCCCATGTGATGAGGGGGCCAAGGTGTACGGCTTCTGTATTATCAGAAGCTACACATGGCCAGTGGCTAAAAGCTTCACCTTGTTTCAATGCACTGTGTGACGCTTCAGTGACTTCCACACATGTATGAAAACCAGCACTTAGGACACTGCTCAGTTCCGGTTTATCGAGAGGGCCGGTCACTGGAATAGATGCAGCAGGAGTCATGGGCTAGGGTGTCACAAGATGTGCACGCTGCACAGCCTGGGGCGGCTGTGTGTCCTGGCTACCACTGCCTCACTGTACCGTGGCCACTGTGCGGGGACAGGGCTGGCTCATCAGCACAGTCGCTCCGCAGCAGGCACAGGGCAGTGCAGCGAGGTGGCATCGACTAGCAGGAATGGGGCTCACAGCTGCTGCTTCACCAATCCCAGGGGCAGCCAGGGGAGAGCCCAGCCCAGCCCAAGGAGTTCGTTGTTTTCTGGCCTGACCTTATACAGGTTGTCAGGTCCCGTTGGGTTTGGGTCACGGCTCTATCTCAGACTCCTGGGGGGGTCACATTAACAGAGATGAGTCCAAAGGGGACGTGGCATGAACAAGTTTGGGAATTACTAGGGTAGAGAAAAGCATAGTGGTACTGTCCTTTTCATACTGGCCAGGGATAACTCAGCTGGGGGATGGCACACTAGGTTTCAATTGGAACAGCCTGCCCAGGTACATGGACCTTAAATAAGGCCAATGATGCATATCAATCCGAGCTGGTTAGACAAGGATACACAGTGCAGCGATAGTTACATGTGGAAGGGCAACAGGCCAACCCCATCCAAGAGGGAACAGCAGCTCTCCTCCACCAGAAGGTTTAGAAGAGGCGCCGAAATAATCAGAGAAGCCTCATTCTGCACTGGAAGTGCACGTTCGTTTTGGTCCTGATCTTTCCTTTCAGCTCTTACCTTCACGTTGTTGACTCTCACTTCAGCATTGTCTTTCTCGGCTTTGAGCTCTAGCTCGATGTTCAGCAGAGCGATCTTGGGGGACTCGTACTTTTTCGGCTGCATCTCAAACCCGGCGTAAGAGAACGTTTTCTTAAAGGCAACTCCAGCCACCAGCTGGGACTCCTGAAAGAAGGGGGGTTGATGTTGGGGTTAGCCAGGCAGGGTTAACGAGCTCCTGCAGGAGGACTCCCTGCTTCAGAATCAGTGAAAGCAAAGTGCCATTTACCCTACGACAGCTGTTTCTTCTGGTTAACCCACCCTTACAGAACACACGTGGCAGACATTTATCTCCTCTGCCCAGAAAACCACCCTCTCCCATCAGCACACACGGCACCATCGCAAAAGGCACTATACAAAACTCAGGCTCAACAGACAGCGCTCTCCAGTCTCTCTCTGATGCCTTTCCCATTTGTACCCTTTGAAGATGCCTACCCCCTGCTCAACCACCTCCCTAAACTTGATCTCTTGCCTTATTCTAGATTACAGCAAGCTCGGGATGGGAGCTGCTATGCACATGACACTGGCTTGCCCAACGCTGCCCCCTAGGGGGGAATCTTTTTAACACTCCATGTTGGAGAAAAGGCAAAGTCACATTCTTTCCCTATACTACATCTTTCTAACAACCCACTAGGTGCCATGTGGACTTCTCCCAGGCAGGCTTCCCTGCAGGGTCAGCTACCCCAGGAAAGTACAGTCTCAAGGAGGCTTCTGCACCAGGCCTTCAGAAAATGCCAGTTTCCTTTCACAGCACTCCCTTCTCCGGCCCTCTGGGAGGAGTCAGGGCACAGCTCCAGCCCTTGAGTCACCCCAAACTCAGCAAACATGCTGGCAGCTCCTATCCTGAGCATCCAGAACCCAGACGCAGCACGTCCATTGTGACCAGGAGGAGCTGCCAAAGCCACAAAGGCCTTCCCTAGGGTACATGAGCATGGCCCCCAAGGTGACCCAAAATCTCCACACAGCCTGGATGAGGAGTAAGCTCAAGAGTTCAACCGACACCCTGGAAAGCAGGATGCTGCACTATCCTCAGGCTCAAAGACCTGCCCTGCTAAACACATCAAAACGGCAATCGGGGGGGGGGGGGGGGGGGAACTATCCTCAAAACTGTTCAAAACCACATTCAAGGGCAAACAGCATCTGACAAAACTAGCTTCCATTCTCTGTAGCTCCTGCCAGAAACAGCTGAACTGATTTTCCTTAGAAAGTAAGGAAATAGGATGGTCTCTCCCATCTGAAATCAGCCGGTGACTCTCTGAAATGCTAGCAGATCCTCAGTTATGACTGGGTGCATGCAGAACCAATTTCGATTGACTACATTACCTGTCTGGGTAAGATAATGGCGTAGTGATCATCTCTTTCCTCCATGGAAATGTTTGTGTGAAGTATTTACAGGCAGAAACAACCAACCACAGAATAACAATTCACTCACTAGAGACTAGTACAGGCTCCAATTTTCAGTGGAGATATGCCACCTAACCCACCATCTACATGGGATTAAGATATAAAAGAGACTGAAACAGCACCAACTGGCCCTTACCCCAGGAACTGTTTTCTATTGAGGTACGTAGGTTTAATACTATGTACCACAGGTGGTCAGATACCATGGTGGTGGGCACCGTATAAGAACCTAGGCAAACAAATGGAAATGGATAACCCTTCGCAGCTCATACAGTCCATTCCCTCTGGCCAATTCAGGATGAGTCCCCTTGCAGTATGTAAGCAAGGATGTTACATTTCTTTGCTTCCAGAAGTAACTAAGAACTACCACCTGGATAAGGGCTGAAGATCCGACTTCTCCGCTGCCTTGTGGAGTCCTTCATCCCCGCATGAAGCGGGTGTAGTGAAAGCTAGAAACACAGAAGCCACCACCACCAGTGATAGCACTACACCCCTGCTTTGTACAAAGGGCAGCGCTGCAGAGGATCTGGACGGTTGGTGTGCACAGAAACACAACCCTACCCACTCCTGCCTGTTTGCGAACTAAAGTGGGGAATTACAGAGAGAAGGCAAAACAAGGAACCATTGGCCAGTGGGCGGGATGTCTGTGCCAGGGTTTTCACGCCCAAGAGTAGGAGCAAATGATTAGGGCTGTAGGGGATGTGCACAGGCCAGCCATGGGGTTTTCTTTGCTGTGTAGACAAACCCTAAGAACTCCTCTGTGCTAACAGGAGCCTTAGACAGAACTTACTTCTAGGGCACCTCCCTGCACCTTCTTTATTCCAATCATTTTGAGCTGCAACAACTCATCAAGCATCATGACGGCATCTACCACCATCCGGGAGAAGAAGTCCTTCTGCTGGGAGATCAGCTTGGAGTTGAGGGCTGTGGCTGCACATTTCTCCAGCAGCCTTCTTTGCTCGCTGCAAGAGAAAAGAAAAGTCACAGCTTGCACATGTCTTAGTGCCCTTTGCCAGATCGCAAAGCATTTCATATGCATTTCTTAAGCCTCACTCCCCCCTTCAACCCAAATGAGGAAGCATTAGCCTCCTTTTACAGAGAGGGAAACGGAGGCACACAGCGTTTAAGGTCCAAATTTTCAGAAAGGGCCTCTCTAATTTACAGAGCTCCGCCTCAGCCACCATGGGTTCACCTCAGCACCCACAACTCCAACCAAAGTCCACGGAAGCCACCAGCATTCAGCTGTTCTGAAACACAGACCCCAAGGATCTCAAATGGGACACCCAAACTAGAGGCCATTTTGAAACCCCTGGCTTACGCTACTTGTTAGAGGTTGTAAGAGGGCAGGAAACAGAACTCAGGAGGGACCTGAACTCACTGCTGTGTTTACTAACAGTTTCCAGAGCTACTGTATTTTGCATCCACTGACGGACGTGCAAGGGCTTCCCCCACAGTCAGTAGGAACGATAAAAACCATTCAGTGTGCAACATTCCCTCCTCATTAGAGCAGCTCAGTTCATTAGGGACAACAACTGCCCACAGGGTTACATAAAGCGAGGCACATAGTAAGTGGCCTGATTTTCAGAGACATGCTGAGCATCTAAGACGCTTGCTGATTTCAGTGGGAGCTGCAGGTGGTTCAGTACCCAGTGTGAAAAATCAGGCCATTCATTTAGGCGCCTAGCATTATGCACCCAAGCTGGCAACCAATGGCCTAGATACTTTTCTGAAGTAGCAGCCTTGGAGAGAGGGCACAGCATCTTCTTAGTCAGACCTACAGATTCCAAATTCAGAGCAAAATCTAGCTGTGGCTGCAGCTACTGATCCCAGATCTGAATTTGGCCTGGAATCTTCAACCCAGGACCACATAAAGTTCAGCAAAAAAACAACTTTAGAATGCCTCTGAATCAACAAGGCACTTCCTGGGGTAGATATACCACCTAGTCACAATACAGGCTTCTCAAACTCAAATGGGAACTTACGCCTTATCTTCCTTCTTCACTGTCACTGCAATCTCTTTGATCTTATTTACAGCCTGTCAAAACAAAAGCCAGTAGCTGAAATTAGTGACTCACATTTAAGAATGTGATCAGCCCTCTAGCAGATTCTTGTATTTGTATTTCAACCTTCATTGCTACTTTTGATGCAGTTGATATTTTAAGTACACAAGAATGGCCATAGTGGGACAGATCAATGGTCCATCTAGCCCAGTATCCTATACCCGGCAGGGGCCAGAGCCAGATGCTTCAGAGGGAATGAACAGAACAGGGCAATTCTGAGTGATCCATCCTGTCGTCCAGTCCCAGCTTGTGGCAGCTGGAGATTTAGACACACCCAGAGCATGGGGTTGCGTCCCTGACCATCGTGGCTAATAGCCATTAATGGACCTATCCAAGTATTTCAGCTATTTTACTGCTTCCACCAGTAATCAAGAACCATCTCCTTAAACATCGCTACTCAGTGAGAAACCCAGGATCTATACTGTCACTGGAACGCCTTTACTGCTGCCAGCACAAGCAGTGATAGGAAACCAGATCTAGGAGCAGATGAGATACGCTGAAGCCACGTGTGTAACTCAAGCGCACTTTTAAGTGCGAGCAAAATTCCTATGGACGCAGAGGCTGGGGTAGTAAACTATGTTCACTTCCTTTTCTAAATGGCTACATACCCTGATGCTCCCTCCAAAACACTGTTCTGACACTGCTGGGACAGGACACTGGAGCCAGTCTTTGGGCATTTTAAGTCAGCTCTCCCACATTCGGCCAGGCTAAGAAAGACGCCATTATAAAGTCCCTAGTAGTAACAACTGAGATGAGATCTCAAGTCATAAAGGCTTACTGGCTGTGGTTGTGTTTTAAGGAATCCAGCTGATATTTTGCAGTGGGGTGGAAGGGATTGTTACTGCTCATGCTACCTTCCCCAGCCCCAATCCACGTTAGAGATGATTTTTGCCAGAATCACTGTCCAAGATATTCTAGACAACTATGCAATTTTGTGGTACCAAATGGACTCCCCACTAGCCCATGCATTTCCCTACCAACTCGGTTGCAGTGCGGAAGGCTCGGATGATGATCTGAGGATGCACACCTTCCTCCACGTAGGGCTTCACTTGTTTCAGGAATTCTGCAGCCAGCATAGTCACAGAGGTTGTGCCATCGCCAACCTGCAGCACCACAACGCAGTTTGTTCACATCACTATCACATCTTAAAGGTTCTACATTAGCACAAGATCATCAAACCCAAAAAGTACAGCAGTTTCAGAAAGACATCCCACCCTAAGCATGAGGTGTACATACTGTGAATGCAAACATGGACATGTGACTTAGACACTAATGCTGCCAGCGCCTTCCAGAGACCTGAGCAACACACAAGGCCTCACTTGGTATCCCGGCATTTCATAGTATGCTTCCTCTGTCCTCCTATGTTTATGCTTCAGAAGCACAGCTGTTCACATTCATACCTCTGCATCCTGAGATTTGGCAATGTCCACTAACGTCTTAGCAGCAGGGTGGACGACATCAAGAAGTTTCAGGATTGTGGCGCCATCATTCGAGATAGTTGCTTTGCCTATGGTTTTAGAAAAAGAGTTATGTCCAAAGTTCCTGACTGAAGACACCTGCCTTCCCGCTCCAAAGGCAGGTGTAAACTCCAGCATTTGAGGGTGTTATTTAGAACTCAAGGCCAGTTAGATTATTGTTTTTATTAGTTTAACACACCAGGAAGCCTCACTACGCTTCACTCTATTTTCCTTTCCAGGAAAAGCTGGGCCCCTGGCTTTTGCTGGGATAGAAAGGTTTCCATAAAGTCTCTAAATGCCTGATTCCTGCACCGTGAGCTTTGCCACTGACTTCAATCAGCAGAGGATGAAGCCCTAAATCTTCATTAAAGACAACTTTTCTTCAGCCAAGTGACTGTCCCTCAGCAGCATTTGCACCATGATCACTGCCGTATTTCCACATTCCCACAGGCTGAAAGTGACTGACTACTGCCTACAAATCAGATGAAAAGGACAGGAAATAGTCCAAGCTAAGAAAAAAGGAAACAGTATAAATGGTGAAAAGCAAAATGGACTTGAAAGGTGGCCAGTCTTAATCTTACTGTAGCTAAGCCTTTTTTAAAAAACATGAATTTTGATGTAAGAGTGCCTCTAACAACCCTGCTTGATATCATCACCTCACTCTCCTTCCCATTCTTTGGTTATTCTTTGTATGTGGTTCTATACCAATGGAGCAAGCTGGGTTATTAAGTGCCACAGTGGGTTAATGCAATAACTCTTCATAGAAGGAAACTGTTGTTAAGTGTTGAAGGCTGCCTCAGTAACGCTGTTCAGGCTGCCCAGCGCTTCAGTCCTTGGAGCTCCAATGTTATCACTACTAACAGCAGATAATGCAGTCTGCTCATTCAGATGTTACTCAAAGACAGACCACAGACTTGGTTCAGTGGAGAAGGTGCTCGGCCAAGTTTATTGTCAACGAAGCATAGTACTAGCTCCCTAGATCTATGTCTCAGGTACACAAACACATGCATGCTCATTACAATGGACTCAGCTCAGTCAGCAGTGGGATTTTCTGCGGCCCTCTCGGTTGGACAAAGAGTTACGGTGAGGTACCCCAACATTTCTAGACTGAGATAAACAAGTTGCATACCACCTTATGTATTTCAGAACTTCTATTTTTTACCTCCCCTTGCTCCTGATATTTTGGACAAAACATTCTTATTCGTTATTTTGTCAAGCCATCTTATCTTGTACTAGATTGGGATGTGGCTGTATTAGCTGGAATATATTTACATAAACATCCAGTGCCTAGTACACTAGCAGCAACTTTGCCAAGTTCATGTACTAGACAGTGAACTTGTTAGCATCCGCTTTAATACACTGCCTGACTTCGGTTCACAGCCTCTGGTTCAGGCCTCAGATCTCGCATCAGGCTCTCTCTCTCTCTCTACCACAGACACTTGGGCTTAGTTGTGAAACAAGAGAAAATACGTTCAGCAATGTCAGTTCACTCCCTGCTCAGGCCCTGCACGTCCATAAAGAGCCACACAACTCAGCACTGCAGGCCATCTCTGGCTGAAGCCAGGTTCATAACGAGAGAGGCACGTATCTCCAACAGCCAGTGACGAGGCACTGGATGGGGAGGGCTCTGTGTTACTACAGAGGATTCTTTCCCAAGTGTCTGGCTGGTGGGTCTTGCCCACATGCTCAGGGTCTAACTCCTCGCCATATCTGGGGTCAGGAAGGTATTTCACCCCAGGTTAAACTGGCAGATACCTGGAGGTTTTGTGCCTTCCTCTGCAGCACGGGTCACTTGCAGGTTTAAACTAGTATAAATGGCGGATTCTCTGTAACTTGAAGTTTTTAGACCAGGGGTGGGCAAACCACAGCCCGCAGGCCACATCTGGCCCGCGAGACTATCCTGCCTGGCCCCATAGCCCCCGGCCCCTCCCCTGCAGCTTCAGCTCACCGTGCCTGCAGCACGATGGCATGGCTGGCTCCAGCCAGGTGGCGCGGCTCAGGGGTGAAGACAGGGTGCCCTGGCATGTCCCCTCCCCCCACAACAGGGGGCAGCTCAGCATCGGTGCACCCCCCACGGGGGGTGGGGAGGTGGGAGGCTGCACTGCGGGGGCAGGGGAGCAGTGTGGGTGGCGGGAGCACGGGGAACGCAACCGGAGGACTCAGGATGAGCACCGGGCAGCCAGCCAGAGACAAGCGGCGGTTTGAAGGGGAAATAGCCACTTCTGTCCGGCTGCATGGCAGCCCCTGCTCCTCCTGAGCTCTCCGCAGGGCTGCATTCCGAAAAGGGCTGGGGGGAGGTCCCGGGAGGGGAGGGGGGCGGTTGGGGGACGGGGTTGGATGGGAGGGGTCCTGGGGGCAGTCGGGGGTGGGGGGTTCCAGGAGGAGGTGGTCAGGGGACAAGGAGCAGGAGGGTTGGATGGGTCAGGGGCTCTGAGGGGGGCAGTCAGGGAGCAGAAAGTGGGAGGGGGCAGGGCAGGCTGTTTGGGGAGGCACAGTCTTCCCTACCCGGCCCTCCATACTTTTCACAACCCCGATGTGGCCCTCGTTCCAAAAAGGTTGCCCACCCCTGGCTTAGACCATGACTTGAGGACTTCAGTAACTCAGCCAGAGGTTATGGGTCTATTACAGGAATGGGTGGGTGAGCTTCAGTGGCCTGCGATGTGCCAGATGATCATGATGGTCCCTTCTGACTTTAAAGTCTATGAGGAAAAGATGTTTGTAGATCAGGTTTGAGGAGCACTAGCAGAACTGGAGAGACAAAAACTTTCACAACACTTGGGCTACACTATGACAGGCTCTAGCCCCCATGGCACCTCCCTGTCAGGAGCAACTAGGTTTGGGGTGCTTTTTAGACAGAAAGAAAAAAGAGCTACCTTAACTCAGTCTCCTGGATAAACAACACATCCCTTTAATGCTATTGGAATTTCTGTCACTAAAATACCTTAAACTAGCTGAGGCTGGAGTAAAGGTTTTAAGTTTGAGTGTGATCACAAGGAATTAGATGTGTACACTAGAAGGAGTGTCTCTGTTAGAACTGAAAGCTATTGTGTAACGGAGAGTCGGAATGATAATGGGGGCACGGGGTAAGCATGATGAGGTCTATGAATGCTGGGTTTAACTGGTGGTTTGATTGGGGGGCGGGGGCGAGAGGGTGCACTATCAATCTTAGATCGCTTCTCCGCCTTCTGGCTCAGAGAGGTGAAAACATTATCTTGTATCATGCAGGGATGTTATTTGTTAGTCAGTCAAAAGCCACCGCCTTACATGTGGTAACACTGAAGTGTTAAGAGGCAGCACTAGGAAGTCATGATACTTACCTCTGTCATCAACAATAAGTTTGTCCATGCCCCGGGGGCCAAGGGTGGTGCGAACAGCTTCTGCGATAACCTGGCAAGCACTGATGTTACTGAGAAGCTGAGGAATCCCTTGGGAGGTATCTGTGCCTTCCTTCAACAAGATAACTGGTGTGGGCTGAAAAGACAACATACGTTAGCCAATGCCTTGCTCAGATTTTAATAGGCCAACTAGTCACCCTAAAAATAACTCTGCATATCAATATTTTAACCTTTCTAGCTCAGCTAATTAGTATTATTCAATAAATCATTTTTCCTGATGGGAACAATTTAGGAAATCAGTTCATTGTATTAGAGTGTCACTGCTTGCAATTCCTATCAGGCTGAAACCAGTGTACCCCTGCCTTGAGCTCTATAAATCTGAAGATTGGATGTCACAGAACTAAGGATTTCCATATTTTTCAGCTGTTTAGGGTTTTTCTTCTAAATTTAATCTTGACCTTGAATTTCTTGAGTTTCTAATGCATGTAGTTCACTTCTCTTGTAAGCTGTTTTTGTTTTTTTTAACCTTTATATTACCAAGCTGGATTCAACCTTAATTTAGATTTGTCTGAAAAATACAACTAACATGAAGGAGAACCTAGACTCAGTGAGGATCCATTTCCTTCTAGAATACAACCATAATTCAACAAATGCAGGTTAATGAGCAGATCCTGTTAACATTAAATCTGGTTACCTGCCGTGGATATGTTCTGTAACCCTCCTCAGAGGCTGAATTCCTGGCCCCTCCCCTTTCCACAGCATGAAGCACAATGAAATGAATACCCTCCAGCTTCAACTCTGCACTAGACACACAGCATCCATACTACTGCAACAGCTGTCAATAGTGCTGAAATGCTAGGCAGGCAGTGTGGATGGGGCAAAGGCATTTCTACCACTTTGTCATGTAAACTTGCAGAGACATGTTTCATCGCCATGGTATGAACACCTGAGCCCCATCTACTCTTGCTTTGCTGCTGCCACCAGCACAGCTGTATCCATTGTTGGTGGTAACCGAAATGCAGATAATGAGGCCTGACCTACACAAGAAAATTGGGGCATAACAACATCACTCAGGGATGTGAAAAATCTACACTGGAGGGGCTTAGTTAAGCCAACTAAGTCCCTGTGTGGAAAGCACTAGAAGAATCTTCCATGGACCTAGCTACCACCTCTGGGGGAGGTGGATTACCTATGCCAATGGGAAAACCCCTAACATTGGCATGGGTAACATCTAATTGAAGCACTGGAGCTGGGTTGCTGTAGCGTATCACATGCAGACAAGCCCTGAATTCCGTACTGCAGACAAAGCCTGAGGAACATTTTGGGTCCCCCCACATCTGGCTGACAGGGAAAACGGCTGGCCAGTGTCAAAATTACAGGTAAGATATAACCAAGGGCAACAACAATAAAATTAGGCAAGTTCATGGAGGACAGGTCCATCAATAGCTATTAGTGACGATGGTCAGGGATGCAACCCCATGCTGTAGATGTCCCTAACCTTGCAACCCCCCAGAAAACTGGGAATGGATGACAGGGGCTGGATCACTCAACATTGCTCTGTTCTGTTCATTCTCTCTGAAGCATCTGGCTCTGGCCACTGCAAGGGACAAGACACTGAGCTAGATGGACCATTCATCTGAACCAATGTGGCCATTCTTATGCTCTTAAGATAATGACTGGGGGATTCTAAAAGGCCACAGTAACATCCAGCCAATGGCTCCTCACTATGCTCTAGGCTGGTTCCATGCCACTGACCCTTTACACCCTGCTGGCCAGCAACCAGTTTCTCTCTCTCTCACTACCTTTGAAAAATCCGAGCAAAATGGTATCACTTAAAGAGGAAGCTAGTCCAACACCTAACCAATTGTGATGATTATATTTACACTATGATCATAATGTGAGAGATTGATCCATTGGCAATAAATCGTTTTATGGCAAGACCACTGTGATTCAAAACAATTACAATGTTGCCTTTGAAGATCTGTGGGACAACAGGGGGGACGATTACATGAAAATTAAATATATGCCCTCAACTCAAGTTTGAAGAATATGTTGCGAAATAGAAACAAGGATCTTCTACCTCTGTCAGAATAACCCTAAAGATCTTCTACCTCTGTCAGAATAACCCTAAATGGAAGTTTACATAGAAAACCAAATTATTCTGCCTTTGAAGAAAATCAAGTTATATGCAATGTAATAATACTGCGTGCAGATGTGGTCACCCTATCTCAAAAAAGATGTATTGGAATTGGAAAAGGTTCAGAAAAGGACAACAAAAATGGTATGGGGTA
Organism: Mauremys mutica; assembly: GCF_020497125.1. Classification (NCBI taxonomy): domain Eukaryota; kingdom Metazoa; phylum Chordata; order Testudines; family Geoemydidae; genus Mauremys; species Mauremys mutica. Next base: position 138,088,508 of record NC_059076.1, read on the forward strand.
GGGAATGGCTTCCCTATGAGGAGAGATAATAAGATTGGGACTTTTCAGCTTGGAAAAGAGATGACTAAGGGGTGATATGAAAAGGTCTATAAATCATGACCAATATGGAGAAAGTAAATCAGGAAGTGTTATTTACTCTTCTCAGAACACAATAACTAGGAGTCACCAAATGAAATTAATAGGCAGCAGGTTTAAAACAAACAAAAGGAAGTATTTCTTCATACAGCGCACAGTCAACCTGTGGAACTCTTTGCCAGAGGATGTTGTGAAGGCCAAGACTATAACAGGATTAGAAAAATAACTAGATAAATTCATGAAGGATAGGTCCATCAGTGGCTATTAGCCAGGATGGGCAGGGATGGTGTCCCCAGCCTCATTTTGCCAGAAGCTGAGAATGGGTGACAGGGGATGGATGACTTGATGATTCCCTGTTCTGTTCATTCCCTTTGGGACACCTGGAATTGGCCACTGTCTGAAGACAGGGGACTGAACTAGATGGACCTTTGGTCTGACCCAGTAGGGCTGTTCTTACGTTCAATGTAAATCCTTTTGTAACAGTCTCTGCCTGCACGTTCCTAGGGCTGCCTTTAGCTTAGCCAGAGGGAAGTGCCCTCCACAAAGATGACAGGTTTGAGCTTTACAGCGCACCCCCCGGTCTGAACACCTTGGGGACAGCAGGTGTCAGAATCAAAGTGAGCCACGCCCATCACCAACAGAACTGTGGGGACCACAATGACTACGGCTCCCAACATGCAACGCTCCGCCTTGCCCACCGCAGACAAGCTGGGCAATCATGGGCCCCGCGGCTGTAAGAGGGAGAGGCAGCCCGAGGACTACAGATCCCAGCATGCACTGGTTTGGGCAGCCAGAGGGACAGGGTTAATAGCTGTAATACCCAGAGGCTTCCTTCACCGTCCCCGCCGTTTCGACCTGCACACTACAATCCCCAGCATGCAATGCGCCACGGGCTCCCCCAACTCGGAAGCACCGTCGCGCGCGTTGCCTGCTGCGACTGGTAGTCCCGGCGAGGCCACCATTCGCCCACCGTAACCAGGCTGTCCGGAGCCCCCAATGGGCTGCTCCAGGACCAGGCCGCAGCGCCCCTCGCCCTTACTGCCGCCGGGCTGTGCTGAGAGGCGGGGCGGCGGCTGCGGATCCCGCCGCTCCGGCTGAAGCCCGCCATCCCCCACAAATAACGGCTGATCCCGGCCGGCCAGAGCCCGGCGGGGGCAGGGGAGCCGCCGGCGGGCCGGGAAGGCCTATCCCCGGGGCGGATGGCGGCGGATAAACCCGGCCGCGCCGATCCCACTCACCATCATTTTGACGGAACGTCTCGTACGGTTCCTCCAGCAGCGGCGGTTGCAGGGCCCACAATGCACTGCGTTCGCGCAGAACCTTCCCGAGGCTGGGGGAGGAGTTCTAACAGGAAACGGGCGGTTCCTCCCTGCTCCAACTCTATGGTTGGGAGCCAGCGGCTGGTTCTGACCGGCGGCCCTTCCTTCCCTCAGATGACCATAGAGATTCAAGCCTGCGGGGGAGGGGCCATTTCTAGCTCACTATCTGGCAGCTGGGGGGGAAGTACTGGTTGGGCTCACTATCTGGCAGGTGAGGGGAGTACTGGTGGGGCTCACTATCTGGCAGGTGAGGGGAGTACTGGTGGGGCTCACTATCTGGCAGGTGAGGGGAGTACTGGTGGGGCTCACTATCCGGCAGGTGAGGGGAGTACTGGTGGGGCTCACTATCTGGCAGGTGAGGGGAGTACTGGTGGGGCTCACGGCAGGGGGGGGGGGAGTACTGGTGGGGCTCACTATCTGGCAGGTGAGGGGAGTACTGGTGGGGCTCACGGCAGGTGTGGGGGGAGTACTGGTGGGGCTCACTATCCGGCAGGTGAGGGGAGTACTGGTGGGGCTCACTATCTGGCAGGTGTGGGGGGAGTACTGGTGGGGCTCACGGCAGGTGTGGGGGGAGTACTGGTGGGGCTCACGGCAGGTGTGGGGGGAGTACTGGTGGGGCTCACGGCAGGTGAGGGGAGTACTGGTGGGGCTCACGGCAGGTGTGGGGGGAGTACTGGTGGGGCTCACTATCTGGCAGGTGGGGGAGTACTGGTGGGGCTCACTATCTGGCAGGTGGGGGAGTACTGGTGGGGCTCACTATCTGGCAGGTGAGGGGAGTACTGCTGGGGCTCACGGCAGGTGTGGGGGGAGTACTAGTGGGGCTCACTTTTCTAATATCTGCTATTCAAGTCCATATAGAGCACCCATCGCTGTGGGGTGGGAGCAGTGATATCTGGGCCAAGGTGGGGGAATGGTGCTGGTGAATGAGGAGTAGGTAGATGGGTTCCCCAGTGCAGCAAGAGGGAGAGAAATGGGCCAGACTAGAGGGTCTGATGGTGGAGGGTCACAGGCGGCGGGGGGAGGGGGCACCTACTCCCTGTCTGTGTTAGAGAAATTTGCACTGGATTAAGCCGTGTTGGTGTGAGCCTTCTTTACATGAGCGTAGTACGTCCTCATTAGAGGCTTGCACCAATGTAGTTACCACGACAGTGACTCAAATGCAGCCTGGGATGGGATTTGGAGGGTTTAAAAATGTCAAATGTACATACAGCAAAACTACTGGGGAGCCTGAGGCAGTGAGAAGGGCTTGGGTTGGGACGGCTGGTGTAGTTGTGAAGCTAGTGAAATACTGTGCAGAGAAGGCAGGTAGTAGTCAGGGGCTGAGTGGGAGCGGAGCAGGCTGAAGAATCGGAAAGAGAAGCAATAGTGATCGCCTCATTAAAATCACAATTGTAAAAAACAAAACCAGAATCCAGGATCACTATAGGCATCTGCACATCCCCAACAGTTATTTTGTGGTCCGGGAAGAAACTACCTTCCTGCAGGCATCTAAACAGAGCAGAGTTCCTGAAAACATGCGCGTCATGAACCTTGCCCGGCCACCCGACGTTGATGTTGGTAAAACGTCCCCTATGGTCCACCAGTGCTTGCAGCACCATTGAAAAGTAGCCCGATTTCTCAGCAGCTGACTGTGGAAGAGGTGGGCGATAAGGTGTGAGGAGGTGAAAACGGCCATAACTGCAGTGGGCTCCATGCTTGCAGTGCTGTGGCGTCCGCGCTGTCACTGACCAGAAAAGTTCACGAACAGATTGCCCGCAGGTGCTTTCAGGGAGGGAGGGCGTGATTGACGGTTCAATGATGACAGTTACCCAAAACCACCCTCGACACATTTTTTCCCCCAGCAGGCATTGGGGGCTCTACCCAGCATTCCAATGGGCAGCAGGGACTGCGGGAACTGTGGGATAGCTGCCCACAGTGCACCACTTCCAAAGTTGATGCTTGCCCCGTTAGTGTGGACTCACAAAGTCGAATTAGTGTCCTTAGTGTGGATACACAAATTCGACTTCGGAAGGTCGATTCCACAAATTCGACTTAAGTTGAATCGAACTACTCCTGTAGTGTAGACATACCCTCAGAAAGACTCTGGCAGTTAGGAACTGGAACAAGTCTCTCAAACAAACTGTTGCTGTCTCTACACAGTGATAAACCCTAAATTAACTCAATCAAATCCCTTCCACACCCATCAGTTGCAGCAAACTACTTGCAAAAACTACCCTGCAGATTTTTCTCTTCAGGAATCTTTCTAAGCAACAACTCATTTTTCACACAAATTCTGCCCTTACCCTTTTCATCTCAGGTTTGCTCTAAAGGAACATTTTCCTGAGCAACAACAGACTCTTTCTGGGTTTCATTTAAATCCAGAATCACCTCTGTCCCATCAGGAGGATTTTCACAAACCCCCCTTTCAGGTAAACTGCTAGACTTATAGTCACAAGATTAGAAGCATTCTTTTCCTTGTTACAAGTTTTCACACTGTCAGTAGGTAACATAGTTAAATTACCTTCATGCTTTCCTTGTGCCCCGATCAGACAAGGTTGTCATATCTTTATCCAGCAACACACTAGCAACAGGCAAAATAGAAGCGCCAGAATCGCTTGGTCTCTGGGAGTTATTTATGACATTAACTGGATGCAACGTAGTTACAATGTCATCATCCCTAGCAGACACAAATTCAGGACCACTTCCTTCTTGGGCTTTAGTTGTATCCAGAATCTGGGTCAACTGAACAACGCTTCCTCAGCTCCCGTCCACTCACGCCCCTTCTCTACCTACGCTACATTGATGACATCTTCGTCATCTGGACCCATGGGAAGGAGACTCTGGAAAAATTCCACCATGATTTCAACAGCTTCCACCCCTCCATCAACCTCAGCCTGGACCTATCTACACGGGAGGTCCACTTCCTAGACACCACGGTGCAAATAAGTGGTGGTCACATTAACACCACCCTATACCGAAAACCTACCGACCGCTATGCCTACCTTCATGCCTCCAGCTTCCATCCCGGGCACACCACAAGATCCATTGTCTACAGCCAAGCACTGAGGTACAACCGTATCTGCTCTAACCCCGCAGACAGAGACCAACACCTAGAAAATCTCCACCAAGCATTCTCAAGACTACAGTACCCACACGAGGAAATAAGGAAACAGATCAACAGAGCCAGATGTGTACCCAGAAACCTCCTTCTGCAAGACAAACCCAAGAAAGAAACCAACAGGACTCCACTGGCCATCACATACAGTCCCCAGCTCAAACCCCTCCAACGCATCATCAGGGATCTACAACCCATCCTGGACAATGATCCCACACTTTCACAGGCCTTGGGTGGCAGGCCAGTCCTCGCCCACAGACAACCTGCCAACCTGAAGCATATTCTCACCAACAACTGCACACCGCACCATAGTAACTCTAGCTCAGGAACCAACCCATGCAACAAACCTCGATGCCAACTCTGCCCACATATCTACACCAGCAACACCATCACAGGACCTAACCAGATCAGCCACACCATCACCGGTTCATTCACCTGCACGTCCACCAATGTAATATATGCCATCATATGCCAGCAATGCCCCTCTGCTATGTACATCGGCCAAACTGGACAGTCTCTAAGGAAAAGGATAAATGGACACAAATCAGACATTAGGAATGGCAATATACAAAAACCTGTAGGAGAACACTTCAACCTCCCTGGCCACACAATAGCAGATTTTAAGGTGGCCATCCTACAACAAAAAAACTTTAGGACCAGACTTCAAAGAGAAACTGCTGAGCTCCAGTTCATCTGCAAATTTAACACCATCAGCTTAGGACTAAACAAAGACTGTGAATGGCTTGCCAATTACAGAACCAGTTTCTCCTCCCTTGGTTTTCACACCTCAGCTGCTGGAACAGGGCCCCATCCTCCCTGATTGATCTAACCTCGTTATCTCTAGCTTGCTTCTTGCTTGCTTATATATACACACCTGTCCCTGGAAATTTCCACTGCTTGCATCCGAAGAAGTGGGTATTCACCCACGAAAGCTCATGCTGCAAAACTTCTGTTAGTCTATAAGGTGCCACAGGATTCTTTGCTGCTTCTACAGAACCAGACTAACACGGCTACCCCTCTGATACTTGATACATTTGTAACCATCATAGGCTGACAGGCTTCTTCTGTCTGAAAAGTGCTGGAGAAACATTCCCCTTTACCAGACACACAGCTTGGGATATCATTTCCCTTCTCCCAGCACACATGGCTGTTCACGGACAATTGCTTGGAGATCGGGGTAGCTCCTTTCATAGGCAAGTCATTACCCTTAACAGACACAGGCACATTTCCTTCACTATCACAGTTTTCCACTCTGGTAACAGGTAAGGTGTAGGGATACTCATGTTCCACTAACCTTGCTTTCCCAAACTGCTGATTAGACAAAGCCATCAGCTCAGAAGGCAGCCTAGGCTCATCTAAACTCTCTTTGCCTTTCCCTCCCTTAACAGATAAATTGCTGTTTCCCACAAATAGTGTCTTGTTACATTGAGTTACTTTAAGCACATAACTTTTACCTGGGTCAGACTTACTTCCCCAAGCTTTACTAGCCAACAATTTATCACTCACCAAGACTGTCCCCTTCCGTCCTCAGTTAGGGCTTTAACCTGACCACCAATTTGAATTTGCTCCAGAGAAACATCTTCCTGAGCCTTATCTAATGCCAGATTTACTTCTGAGATATCAGAGACACTCAGAAATTTTTTCCACATACGCACTGCTTCTTTGCACAGACAAGCAGCCATCTTCCTCAGACAAACATTTGGAGAAACTCTCCACAGGCAAATCCTTGTCCCTAGTAGACACAGGTTCAGGATTATGTCTTTCCTTTGACTGGTTTATGTCATCAACTTGACTGAACAATGTTTTAATATCATCCCCAATCAAAAGATCCTTAGGCAATAGCTTCCTTACATCAGCTATAAGTTCATGTTTAACACCATTCCATTCAAGAGTGATTCTGGCTAAAGGCACACGTACAGTAAACACATAGAGGATCACAATATACACACTCTTATTTTGTAAGTAATCTTCCTCTTTGACAAGATCTGCTTTAACAAGAGTGATGTTAGAAGCTGTAATTTACCCTAAACAGATTTTACCATTGACTTTTACAGTCTCTGCACAAGTTATAGGGTTACCTTCACCTGAGCTCACAGTAAAAACATTTACATAAAAGGCAGAAATGTTGGGGTAAATTTGGATACACACAGAGAACTGCTTAGAGTCAAACAAAATACCAACGTTGTTACAAACTGGATAGATTTTATCCCCATCTTTGCTGTTGAGAGGAGCTGGCTGTCCAGGATGATACAGTTCCTGTTGTTCCTTTACTCTCATGAGTTGGAGCTTCAGTCTGTCCACTTTTGCCTTAGCTTCTAGTTCCTGCAATGGTGTGCTATTTGAAAAACCATATTACAGTACATGGTTCCCTGCCAGCAATAGTTACTTTTGGTGATTGCTGTGTAACTGCAGAGTTCTCCATTGTCCACAAAGGCACTCCTATCCTTGGCAGAGATTTATTGGCTGCTTTAAATCTCAGGGTAGTTAATCCCAGAGAAAGGAAGGTTAGTGACCTGTGCCGAGCAGTGAGGTGGTTTGGGAGAGCTCATTCTGCAGGCTGGGACCAGGCCCCAGAAAAGCTCAGGATGGAGATGCTCATTGTGGAATGAAGCTACCCTGTTTCTGTTTAGCTTAACCCACTTTGCCCTCATCATCTAACCTCTGTCCCCTTGTGCACATGTAACCCACCCACCTTCTGGGTGTGGTGTTCTGTCCCATCTAATGGCACCGAGACCACTTAGAGAGAGTGAAAAGAGTCTGCTCTACAACTTTAGCTAAGAGCCAGTGAGTGGTGCTTTGTGGCAATGCAGCTGGGCATTCAATAAAGCCGGGCTTGCACTACAGGGCTGCAAATCCCCGTGCCCTAAAAGGCAAGAACAAAAAACTCCTACCTCTGTTCTGGCAATTAAATAAAGAGGCTTGGGTGATGGCAGCATTATTTCTGGATTGGTTCCACAAGTGTTTCATTCTGGAGGTCAGGCAGGATCTTGAAGAAAAAGGACTTAACTTTAAAAAGTGTTGCTGATCATAGACAATGCTCCTGGCTACCCTGCGGCACTCCGGTTTGCGCAAAACAACGTTGAAGTCGTCTTTCTCCCCCCACCAATACCACCTCCATCCTCCAACCTCTCGACCAAGGTCTCATTAGCTGTTTCAAGGCCACGTATACGAGGCTTACATTCTCATGGATCCTTACCGCTATGGATACTGATTCCAATGTTAATGTGACAGAATATTGGAAGTCCTTCAACATTGCTGATTGCATCACTTATATTAAGCAGGCAGTGGATGCAATCAAGCCTGAAACAGTCGTGTCAATGCATGTTGGCGATCATAGAATCATAGAATCTCAGGGTTGGAAGGGACCTCAGGAGGTCATCTAGTCCAACCCCCTGCTCAAAGCAGGACCAAACCCAACTAAATCATCCCAGCCAGGGCTTTGTCAAGCCTGACCTTAAAGACCTCTAAGGAAGGAGATTCCACCACCTCCCTAGGTAACGCATTCCAGTTCCTCACCACTCTACTAGTGAAAAAGTTTTTCCTAATGTCCAACCTAAACCTCCCCTTCTGCAACTTGAGACCATTACTCCGTACTCTGTCATCTTCTACCACTGAGAACAGTCTAGATCCATCCTCTTTGGAACCCCCCTTTCAGGTAGTTGAAAGCAGCTATCAAATCCCCCCTCACTCTTCTCTTCTGCAGGCTAAACAATCCCAGTTCCCTCAGCCTCTCCTCATAAGTCATGTGCTCCAGCCCCCTAATCATTTTTGTTGCCCTCCGTTGGACTCCCTCCAATTTATCCACATCCTTCTTGTAGTGTGGGGCCCAAAACTGGACACAGTACTCCAAATGAGGCCTCACCAGTGCTGAATAGAGAGGAATGATCACATCCCTCGATCTGCTGGAAATGCCCCTATTTATACAACTCAAAATGCCATTAGCCTTCTTGGCAACAAGGGCACACTGTTGACTCATATTCAGCTTTTCATCCACCGTAACCCCTAGGTCCTTTTCTGCAGAACTGCTGCCCAGCCATTCGGTCCCTAGTCTGTAGCAGTGCATGGGATTCTGCTGTCCTAAGTGCAGGACTCTGCACTTGTCCTTGTTGAACCTCATCATATTTCTTTTGGCCCAATCCTCTAATTTGTCTAGGTCCCTCTGTATCCTATCCCTACCCTCCAGCATATCAACCACTCCTCCCAGTTTAGTGTCATCTGCAAACTTGCTGAGGGTGCAGTCCACACCATCCTCCAGATCGTTAATGAAAATATTGAACAAAACCGGCCCCAGCACCGACCCTTGGGGCACTCCGCTTGAAACTGGCTGCCAACTAGACATGGAACCATTGATCACTACCCGTTGAGCCCGACCATCTAGCCAGTTTTATATCCACCTTACCGTCCATTCATCCAGCCCATACTTCTTTAACTTGCTGGCAAGAATACTGTGGGAGACTGTATCAAAAGCTTTGCGATACCTATGGGAAGACTGTGTGAATGATTTTAAGGGTTTCCCGACCATTGACAAAGAAGTGAAACTCATTTTTCAGGTGGCCAGGCAAGTGGGTGGTGATGGCTTCATCGACATCCTCGAGGAAGAAATTGAGGAATTAATTCAGGGCCATAGAGAAACATTGACTAACAAAGAGTTAGAGGAACTGATAAAATCATCCACAGAAGATGAAGATGATGAACAGGAAAAGCCAGCAACTTGGAATCTTCATAAATTTCCCGAAGTGTTCCAAGCAGTGAAACACTTAATTTCTGAATGTGATCCTGTGACATTATTGATATAAACTGGGACCATGTAGAACAGGGTTTGCAACCAAGGTCCTGTAGTGGCACCAAATCTTATGTAAAGGGGGTCATATAAGGTGTCTAAGACCTGGTTATGGGCTGCTGGTTATGATTATGCTGTCTATGGGATTGGCTACACTTGCAGATGTGCAGCGCTGGGAGTTACAGCTGTCTTTGTACAGCTGTGTAGGGAAAACGCCGGAGTGTGGCCACACTGACAGCTACCAGTGCTGCAGTGTGGCCGCATTTGCAGCGCTGTTGGGAGTGGTGCATTATGGGCAGCTATCCCACAGAGCACCTCGTCCCATTTTGGTGCCGTGGGTTGTGGGAAGGGGAGGGAAGGGTGCGGGTCATTCCGCTTCCTGTCCCAACGCCCCATGATGCATCGCTTCACATCCCAGCAGTCACTGTTTTTCTGTCCACGTTTGGCGCCATTGTGACTCTCCCAATGGTTTCTGTGCAGCACGATTCCTGTGGGAAATGGAGCCCGAGCTGCTGAGGAATATGCTGATGAGTCTGGCCAGCACATCACATTTGGCAGTTGAGCTATTCCTTCAGCTCCAAAGTGACAGTGAGGAGTTCGACGACAATGATATCGAGTTGCCTGACGCATATGACACTAAATTGATTGTGGCATTTTCGGAAATGCTCAGCACCGTGGAACGCTGCTTTTGGGCTCGGGAAGCACTGAGTGGTGGGATCATATCGTCATGGAACTCTGGGATGATGAGCAGTGGCTGCAGAACTTTCAGATGAGAAAAGCCACTTTTATGGGACTGTGTGCTGAGCTCACCCCCACCCTGCGGCGCAAGGACACGAGATTGAGAGCTGCCCTGCCAGTGGAGAAGCGGGTGGCTATTGCAATCTGGAAGCTGGCAACTCCAGACAGCTACCAATCGGTCGGGAACCAGTTTGGAGTGGGAAAGTCTACCGTTGGAATCGTGTTGATGCAAGTTTGCAGGGCCGTTAATCGCATCCTGCTAAGAAGAACCGTGACTCTGGGGAACATGCAGGACATTGTGGATGGCTTTGCACAAATGGGTTTCCCTAAATGTGGAGGGGTGATAGATGGGACGCATATTCCTATTCTGGCACCACCCCACCTAGCATCCAAGTATGTTAATCGGAAGGGGTATATCTCTCTGGTTCTCCAGGCGCTTGTGGATCACCGTGGGCGTTTCATTGACATTTACACAGGTTGGCCTGGAAAAGTGCATGATGCACGCATCTTTCGGAACAGTGGCCTATTCAGGAAGATGCAGGCCGGGACTTTTTTCCCCAGACTGGAAGCTCACAGTAGGGGACGTTGAAATGCCCATTGTGATCCTTGGAGACCCCGCTTACCCGTTAATGCCTTGGCTCATGAAACTGTATACAGGGAAGCTTGAGAGGAGCAAGGACCGGTTCAACTACAGGCTGAGCTGGTGTCGAATGACTGTGGAGTGTGCTTTTGGCCGTTTAAAAGGGCGCTGGTGATCTCTGTATGGGAAGCTAGACTTGGGGGAAAGCAGCGTCCCTGCGGTTATATCCGCATGCTGTACCCTCCATAATATTTGTGAAGGGAAGGGTGAAACATTCAATCAGGCATAAGAACATAAGAACGGCCATACTGGGTCAGACCAAAGGTCCATCTAGCCCAGTATCTGTCTACCGACAGTGGCCAATGCCAGGTGCCCCAGAGGGAGTGAACCTAACAGGCAATGATCAAGTGATCTCTCTCCTGCCATCCATCTCCATCCTCTGACAAACAGAGGCTAGGGACACCATTCTTACCCATCCTGGCTAATAGCCATTTATGGACTTAGCCACCATGAATTTATCCAGTTCCCTTTTAAACATTGTTATAGTCCTAGCCTTCACAACCTCCTCAGGTAAGGAGTTCCATAAGTTGACTGTGTGCTGCGTGAAGAAGAACTTCCTTTTATTTGTTTTAAACCTGCTGCCTATTAATTTCATTTGGTGACCCCTAGTTCTTGTATTATGGGAATAAGTTAATAACTTTTCCTTATCCACTTTCTCAACATCACTCATGATTTTATATACCTCTATCATATCCCCCCTTAGTCTTCTCTTTTCCAAGCTGAAGAGTCCTAGCCTCTTTAATCTTTCCTCGTATGGGACCCTCTCCAAACCCCAAATCATTTTAGTTGCCCTTTTCTGAACCTTTTCTAGTGCTAGAATATCTTTTTTGAGGTGAGGAGACCACATCTGTACACAGTATTCGAGATGTGGGCGTACCATGGATTTATATAAGGGCAATAATATATTCTCAGTTTTATTCTCTATCCCCTTTTTAATGATTCCTAACATTCTGTTTGCTTTTTTGACCGCCTCTGCACACTGTGTGGACATCTTCAAAGAACTATCCACGATGACTCCAAGATCTTTTTCCTGACTCGTTGTAACTAAATTAGCCCCCATCATATTGTATGTATAGTTGGGGTTATTTTTTCCAATGTGCATTACTTTACATTTATCCACATTAAATTTCATTTGCCATTTTGTTGCCCAATCACTTAGTTTTGTGAGATCTTTTTGAAGTTCTTCACAATCTGCTTTGGTCTTAACTATCTTGAGTAGTTTAGTATCATCTGCAAACTTTGCCACCTCACTGTTTACCCCTTTCTCCAGATCATTTATGAATAAATTGAATAGGATTGGTCCTAGGACTGACCCTTGGGGAACACCACTAGTTACCCCTCTCCAGTCTGAGAATTTACCATTAATTCCTACCCTTTGTTTCCTGTCTTTTAACCAGTTCTCAGTCCATGAAAGGACCTTCCCTTTTATCCCATGACAGCTTAATTTACGTAAGAGCCTTTGGTGAGGGACCTTGTCAAAGGCTTTCTGGAAATCTAAGTACACTATGTCCACCGGATCCCCCTTGTCCACATGTTTGTTGACCCCTTCAAAGAACTCTAATAGATTAGTAAGACACGATTTCCCTTTACAGAAACCATGTTTCTATGTGTCTGACAATTTTATTCTTAACTATTGTTTCAACTAATTTGCCCGGTACCGACGTTAGACTTACTGGTCTGTAATTGCCGGGATCACCTCTAGAGCCCTTTTTAAATATTGGCGTTACATTAGCTAACTTCCAGTCATTGGGTACCAAAGTCGATTTAAAGGACAGGTTACAAACCTTAGTTAATAGTTCCGCAACTTCACATTTGAGTTCTTTCAGAACTCTTGGGTGAATGCCATCTGGTCCTGGTGACTTGTTAATGTTGAGTTTATCAATTAATTCCCAAACCTCCTCTAGTGACACTTCAATCTGTGACAGTTCCTCAGATTTGTCACCTACAAAAGCCAGCTCAGGTTTGGGAATCTTCCTAACATCCTCAGCCGTGAAGACTGAAGTGTCCATGGTGGTCCTCGGAGTGGAGGTGGGGTCACCCCCAAGTATCGCGTCCAGCTCCTTGTAAAAACGGCAGGTCATGGGGGCAGCGCCGGAGTGGCGGTTTCCCTCACAGGCTTTGCAATAGGCACTGCGCAGCTCCTTCACTTTAACCCCGCACTGCACCGCGTCATGGCCCCTTTCCAGCATGGCCTTTGATACCTGGCCAAAGGTATCGTAATTCCTACGGCTGGAGCGCAGCTGGGACTGCACAGCTTCCTCCCCCCAAACACTGATGAGGTCCAGCAACTCGCCATTGCTCCATGCTGCGGCTCGTTTGGCCCGTGGAGGCATGGTCGCCTGGAAAGATTCACTGAGTGCACTCCACATCTGGGTGAGCAAACAGGAAGGGGATTTTTAAAATTCCCGGGGCATTTAAAGGGAGGGTCACCTGAGGCCAGGGCAGTAGAGTTCGAACTGATGAACAGAGTGGCTGAACAGGCATTCTGGGATACCTCCGAATACCTCTGGAGGCCAATAACAGCGCTTTTGGTGGCCACACTGGCGGAGCAGCGCTGCATGAGTTATACCCGAGGCAGAGCAGGAGTACAGCCAGCACTGCAGCCAGGGAGATGCAGTGATGTATGTGCCTTGCAAGTGTGGACGGTGAGTAAGTTGCAGCGCTGTAAACCCACCACCCACGCTGCAACTCTCCAGTGTAGCCAAGCCCTATATGGATGTATCATTTTGTAGTTGAAGTTATAAGTATTGGCTCTATACTGTCTGTATTTTGTATTTGTGCTCTGCTTCTGGGTGACACCCCAGACAAGTTGGTGTTAGATTTGCCTAGCCTGCTTGATGGCCCATTAAGGACCATCAGCTACACAATTGACCCATGGAGAGAAGGCAGATACTCCTTGTAACTCAGCAAAGTATGCAGGGTCTTGCCCATGTGACTCCAGACTCCATTTTGCTGTAATTTTCCACAGAAAGAACAAAGAGGTTCTTACACCTGGAAAAGCCTATATAAGGCTAATGCCTCATCTCCATCTTGTCTTCAATCCTGCTTCTTACCTCTGGAGGGACTTTGCTACAAGCTGAAGCTCTACACAAGGGACTGATGACCCATCCCAGCTGGGGATGTACTCCAGAGACTTGATTTGAACCTGCAGTTTATTCCATCACTGCTACAAGCCTGAACTAAGAACTTTGCCATTCCTGTATGTAATTGATTCCATTTAACCAATTCTAGCTCTCATCTCTACCTTTTTCCCTTTATGAATAAACCTTTAGATTTTAGGTTCTAAAGGACTGGCAACAGCGTGATTTGTGGGTAAGAGCTGATGTGTATATTGACCTGGGTTTGGGGCTTGATTCTTTGGAATCGAGAGAACCTTTTTCTTTTATTGGGGTGTTGGTTTTCATAACTATTCATCCCCAGGACGAGTGGCACTGGTGGGGATACTGGGAGACTGGAGTGTCTAAGGAAATTGCTTGTGTGACTTGTGGTTAGCCAGTGGGGTGAAACCGAAGTCCTTTTTGTCTGGCTGGTTTGGTTTGCCTTAGAGGTGAAAAAACCCCAGCCTTGGGCTGTGACTGCCCTGTTTGAGCAATTGGTCCTGAATTGGCTCTATCAGTTGGGTCCTGCCAGAACTGCATTCTTACAGTGGCATAGTCGTGCTTGGATCCACAGAACCAGGTTAATTAAGCTTTGGGTCAGAACCCCACGCTATCCAAATTCAAATTTTGGTACTGAAAGTTTGGTTGGTTAAAGATCAGTGACCATGAGACAGAAAGCATCAGCAAAAGCAATGAAACTTCAAGCCTTGGGAGACAGCCTGCAGTCTGAACATGAGCAAAAACTGGCAAAAATTCGAATGGAAGAGGGGCAAGCCTTGGCCCAGCTGGAGAAAGAGGCTGATAAAAGAAAGAAAGTAGCTGCTAAGAGAGAAGAGAAAGCTCGTAGGGGGCGTCTGGAGCTGCTGGCTGCTGAGGAGAAAACTCCACAGATGCAACAGGAGACGGCTAGACTCCAGCTCCAAGTCAAAAACGCAAGGGAAGAACAGCAGAAACTGTATCCTCTTGAAAGTCCAGTTTATAACAATGTTGGTATGTTGTATAACTCTGAGCAGGTGTCTGGGTGTAACCAAATGTACAGGGGTGAGCTTGAGCCGGTTGGCAGGACCCGGTTGTTAAATTTAGAAGCGGTTTTAGAACCGCTTGTTAACTAGCTTCCCTGCGAGGGAAGCTTTGATGGGCTCTGGCTGGGAAGGCTGTAATTCCTCCTCCCAGCCGCCGGGGGGCGCTGCGCTGTGCTGCGAGAGCCATGTGAGCTGCCTCCTGGCCCTCTTGCTGCTCCTCGGACCTCTGGCCCTGGGGCTCCTGCTGCTGCTTGGTGGGTCCCCGGCTGTGTCCTGCTGCTCGGGCTGCTCCCAGCCGCTCCCCGTGTGAGTATCTGCACACCCCCCGCACCCCCCCCCGCCTTCCCTGCCCCCTGCCACAGCCGCCCGCAGCCACCCTCTGCCCCTGCCCCCTGCCCCAGCCAGCCCCTGCCCCCTGCCACAGCCACCCTCTGCCCACAGCCACCCACAGCCAGCCCCTGCCACAGCCACCCGCAGCCGCCCACAGCCACCCTCTGCCCGCAGCCGCCTGCAGCCAGCCCGTGTCACACCCCCTGCCTCCAGCTAGCCCTGCCCTACGCCCCTGTCTGCAGCCAGCCCCATGTCCACTGGTGCCCTGCAGTTCTCAGGGCAGTAACCCTGCACACCTGCTTCAATGAGGGGGGGCAGGGAGCAGCTGGGACCCACACATGTGCACACCCTAAGGTGACCAGACAGCAAGTGTGAAAAAATCGGGACAGAGGGTGAGGGGTAATAGGAGGCTATATAAGAAAAAGACCCCAAAATTGAGACTGTCCCTATAAAATAGGGATATCTGGGGACCCACACATGTGAAAAGGAGCTCATTTCTAGTTCAGGCCCATCTTTTTAAAAAAGAACTTTAGATAGGGTTAACATACATCTGTATTTTCCTGGACATGTCAGGCTTTTCGGTTCTTAAATCGCTGTCTGGGCGGAATTTTTAAAATTTAAAAATTCCTCCTGGGAAAATACGGCCATATGGTAACCCTATTGGTACAAAAAATGCATGCTCTGGCACATCCCTTAAATCAGAACTTTTTATACAGAACCTGTTGTTAAGATTTTAGCAGCTCATCACTGCAAATGTACCCCAACACTGCCACCTTTTATGTAGCTGCTGTTACTGTGTGTTCAGTAGAAGGTGGCTCCATAATTTGTGCCAGTGCTATGTATGGGAGTGGTAATGGAAAATTCATAGAGAGTGTAAAAATCAATGGTAAAGGCTGTTTAGGGCAAATTATGGCATCTAACATCACTCTTGTTAAAGCAGATCTAGTCAAAGAGGAAGATTATTTACCAAATCAGAGTGTGAATGTTGTGATCCTCTATGAGTTTACTGTCCGTGTGCCTTTAGCCAGAATCCACCTCGAATGGAATGGGGCTAAGCATGAACTTATCGCTGGGGTAAGGAAGTTATTGCCTAAAGATCTTTTAATTGGGGAAAATGTTAAAGCTTTGTTCAGTTCAGGTAGCCAGTCACAGGACAGGAATGATCTTACACCTATGTCTATTGTGGGCAATGGTTTGCCTGAGGAGGGTTGCTCCAAAGGTTTGTCTGTGCCAGAAAGCAGTGTGTCTGTGAATGGAGTTAGATCAAGAGCAGAAAGATCTCATTGGTGAGGAAAATGTTTCTCAGGAGCAAATTAAAGAAAAAGGTCAGGTGGAAGCCCTAACTGAGGAAGGAGAGGGTAGATTTGTGATGGGTGATGGATTGGTGGCTAGTGCAGCTTGTAAAAGTGAACCTGAAATGGGTAACTGTGATTTGCTGAAAGTAGCTCAGTGTAGTAAAAAAAGCAGCAGCTTCTTCATTGGGAGTGGCAATGTGCCTGGTAGGGAAAGTTTGGAGAAGCCTAGGCAGCCTTGTGAGCTGGTGGCTTTGTCTAGTCAGCAGTTTGGGAAGACAAGGATAGTGGAAGATGAGTGTCCCTATCCCTTACCTGTTTCCTGTGTGGAGAAATGTGACAGTGAAGGGAATGTGCCTGTGTCTGTCAGGGGTATTGACTTGCCTATGGAGAGGAGCTACCCCAGTCTCCAAGCAGTTGTCTGTGAACAGCCCTGTGTGCTGGGACAAGGGAAATGAGATCCCAAGCTGTGTGTCTGCTGAATGATTATGTGTCTCCGGCTCTTCTGTGTCTGTGGAGCAGACAGAAGGTGCCTTTCAGCCTGTGATGGTAGAGGGTGATTCAGTTGTCTCAGAGTTGGTTGTAAATACAGCTAAAGCCCAGGAAGGGAATGGTCCTAAGTTTGTGTCTGCTGGGGAGAATGGCGCTATAACTAGGTTGCATCCAGTTAGTGTCCTAGCAAAGTCCCAGAGACCAGACAATTCTGGTGCTTGTAGTTTGCCAGTTGCTAATGTGTGGTTGGAAAAGGGTGTAGCAACTCTGTCTAATCAGGGTGATACCCTAGCCAGGGCACAAGGGGAGCAAAAAGGTGATTTAATTGTGTTACCTACTGACAGTTTGACAACTTGTAGCAAGAAGGAAAAGATTCCTGAACTTGTTCATGGCCAAGGGAAGGAGAATGCTTCTAACCGGTTATCTAGAAAGTATGTAAGTTTGCTTGAAAGGGGATTGTGTATGAATCTGCCTGATGGGCCAGAGGTGATTCTGGATATAAGTGAGACCCAGAAAGAGTCTGTGGGGGCTCAGGAAAGTGTTCACTTAGAGCAAGCCCTGGGTGAAGCAGGGAAGGGCAGAATTTCTGAGAGGGGTGAATTGCTGCTTAGAGAAGCTCCTAGGGAAAGGAATCCTCATGGTAACCTGTGGAAGCAGTTTACTGCAACTGAAGGGTGTGAAAGTGATTTAATCAAGGAAGTTTCAGTTCCTAACAGCCAGAAATTTTCTGTTGTGAATGGATCCACTGACTTTCCCTTTGAAAGATACAGTGTGGGCAGCTTTAGAAAAGATTTCAGATGGAGTAAAAGCTGTTAAGGAAGTTTTTTTATTTTGTTTGTTTGTTTTTTTAAATGGTGATAGTTTATTATTAATTAAAATTTTCCAAACCTCATAATGAGAAAGCTTTATACGAGTGTGAAATTACCACAAGTTAACCTTTTCACCAGGGAAGAATATCTTTAAAACATCAGGGCCTGTCTACAGATTAACATAAATTCTAGGTAGTAATTAAAAATATTTTATTTTAGAGTGGGAGAGTATTGTTATAATTTATAGGGAAGATAAAAATAATGCAAATTTGTGACACTGGCTTCCAGTGGCATGTAATGACATTTCACTGCGGAGATGTATGGTACAGCTCTGTAGGATTATTCATGTTGCCAGAGCATATGTTTAATTTGAACCATTTCGCTGTTCATTCTGTTAAACAGTCTGAATGGGATAGAAAGCATTTCTTAAATTACGTGGGATTATTTTATGACAAGTTTGTCACTGTATCTATTGGGTTTCCGGGAAACTGGGCGGGCGGAAGCCCTCCCAATGCTAAAGGATCCCCCCCCCAGCCTAAGGGGAGGATCTACAGGACCTCAGAAACCTACTAATTTTGAGGGACAACTAATAAAAGAACAGGGACAGGAGTGCGGTCAAAGGGTCATAAGAAGGGAGCCTGACGGGGACACCAAGCAGAGAACCCCGGACAGCGCCCACTGCTCCTCGAAAGCGTCAAAGGAGCCAGTGGACACCACCCAGAGGAACTCCGCCCGGATACGTGAACGGACTAAGGATTGGAAACAAGCCCTGCAGTCGCAGGAGTCTCCATTGGCCAACCGCCTCTCCCTGGTTGTGTAGATAGCCATTTTAGCCAGGGCAAGGAGGAGGTTGACCAGGAGGTCCTGTGACTTTGTGGGGCCACGGATAGTTGAGCAGCCTTATAACCAAGTGGCTGGGGTTTGACCAGCTTGTTGGGAAGACAATGGTGTTGGAACAGGAATGTCTCCATGCTGATTCTGTGAGTGAGCAGTCGGTGCTTCAGGGTCTGAGGACAGATTTGGTTACTGGTGTTTCAGAACAAAACAGTTTTATGGCTGAATGCTTGAGGATGCAGGGGAGAGCAAGCAAACTCTCACCCTCAGACCCTTTGGATTTGTGTGGTATCTCTGTAAGACAGAGTCCAGCCTTGGAATTGGTAGCAGCTAAGAAGTTAAAAGCTAGTGTTTGTGTTGATGCAAATTACCTGGCTGGCAGGGAAAAGAAAGACTTGCTAATAGCTGTTAGCACAGAGAGCCCGCCCCATCAGCCAGTGACTTCTGTTAGGCAAAAGCAGATCCAATCCACTGTTGTTCAAACTAAGTTTTACCTTGAGTTTGTAAAGAGATTCAATCATGTTATTGAACATGACTTTGATAAACCATTTCTGTTATATACTGGTACGGCCTCTAACCCAACACTAGCTGTAGTGAGACAGACCCAAGGATGGGGAGCTCTTGGGATGCAGTCAGTGATGTTTGTGTCATCCCTTACTGCATCAATTTTGCGTTGGGGGTGTGACGTTATTGATATACACTGGGACCGTATAGAACAGGGTTTGCAACCAAGGTCCTGTAGTAGCACCAAATCTTATGTAAAGGGGATCATATAAGGTGTCTAAGACCTGGTTATGGGCTGCTGGTTATGATTATGCTGTCTATATGTATGTATCATTTTGTAGTTGAAGTTATAAGTATTGGCTCTATACTGTCTGTATTTTGTATTTGTGCTCTGCTTCTGGGTGACACCCCAGAGAAGTTGGTGTTAGATCTGCCTAGCCTGCTTGATGGCCCATTAAGGACCATCAGCTACACAATTGACCCATGGAGAGAAGGCAGATACTCCTTGTAACTCAGCAACGTATGCAGGGTCTTGCCTATGTGACTCCAGACTCCATTTTGCTGTAATATTCCACAGTAAGAACCAAGAGGTTCTTACACCTGGAAAAGCCTATATAAGGCTAATGCCTCATCTCCATCTTGTCTTCAATCCTGCTTCTTACCTCTGGAGGGACTTTGCTACAAGCTGAAGCTCTACACAAGGGACTGATGACCCATCCCAGCTGGGGATGTACTCCAGAGACTTGATTTGAACCTGCAGTTTATTCCATCACTGCTACAAGCCTGAACTAAGAACTTTGCCATTACTGTATGTAATTGATTCCATTTAACCAATTCTAGCTCTCATCTCTACCTTTTTCCCTTTATGAATAAACCTTTAGATTTTAGGTTCTAAAGGACTGGCAACAGCGTGATTTGTGGGTAAGAGCTGATGTGTATATTGACCTGGGTTTGGGGCTTGATTCTTTGGAATCGAGAGAACCTTTTTCTTTTATTGGGGTGTTGGTTTTCATAACTATTCATCCCCAGGACGAGTGGCACTGGTGGGGATACTGGGAGACTGGAGTGTCTAAGGAAATTGCTTGTGTGACTTGTGATTAGCCAGTGGAGTGAAACCAAAGTCCTTTTTGTCTGGCTGGTTTGGTTTGCCTTAGAGGTGGAAAAACCCCAGCCTTGGGCTGTGACTGCCCTGTTTGAGCAATTGGTCCTGAATTGGCACTCTCAGTTGGGTCCCGCCAGAACTGCATCGTCACAGATCCTTCTGTGGAACGAAGCCTCAAAATCGCACGTAGTATTACAGATGATTTGAGACCGTACCAAGAAATGTTTGAGGAGCTCAAGTGACAAGAGCAACAGTTGCCAATCACCATGTTTTTAAAGAAAAAACAACCAGCAGCAGCAGAGCCTACACAATCAACTTCTCGAGCTAAACCAGAGCCAACCACTTCGTTTACGACTCGCTCTCCATCACTCAAGCCTGGTCCATCGTCTCCTGGATCGACATCAAGCCCTGATGACTCAATTATAGTGTTGTCAGGGGAAGAGGAAGACTAATCATTGGAGTGTGTACAGTACAAGACTAGCAAGAATATCCAGGATGACTGGTGACTGTTCAGGTTTACAGTACTGCATTGTACTGTACTGTTCATTTTTTATTCTTTCATTCTTCCGTCTGTTATGTTGTTAAAAATATTGTAAAATTGTGCATTTGTAGTCTATTTTATACTGTACTGTACATTGCTGTATACAATACATAGTACTGTACAGGGTTGTATACACAAAACTGTACTTTATGGGTGATTTAAGGGATTTTCAAGGGTCATTTTGACTATAGGAGATTTTCGCTTTACATGCTGACTGCGGAACGTAACCCCAGCGTAAGATGCGACAGACCAGTACAGTCTTCATTGCAGCTCACATGGTGGCTTTTCCATGAGCCCCACCTCCTTTGGTACACAGGATGGATGGGGCTGATGGAAAGGGTAGCTAGTCAGTGTTCCCTTCTATCTGCATTGGTCAGTGGGGTGGCGCTTGTTGTATTCATTTAGATGGAAGATCAGGCCCAGAGAGTCAGAGGTGTTAACGAGACCCTGCAGCTGTCCAACGTTAAACACTCGGATACAAAGTCGGGGGACTGGTGTACAGAGACCTCGAGCTGCTTAGTCCCATGGCAAACATCCCTTTAAAAATCTTGGTAACTTTCTACTGAAGATCCAGAAGAAGAAAGAAAAACAGTGAAAGCATTGGAGGTGTAAAACACTAAGGAAGGCTTTTATCTTAACAACATTTTTGTTGTTGTTCCCTTTCCCTTGACCAGCAGAGCGGCTTTGCAAAGAAAACCCTCTATCTGACAGTCTCTCAAATTAGTGGGTCTCAGCCTGTGGTCAGCGGACCCTTGGGGGTCTGCAGACTATGGCAAACGGGTCCGAAAAATAAGGCAACTTACAGCGCTGCAGCTGGACCGTACAGCTACTCCTCTGCAGTGCATGTGGCGAAGCCGCTCTATGCCAATGGGAGAGAGCTCTCCGGTCAGTATCAAAAAGCCACTCCAGTGAGCGGCAGAAACTATGTCAGTGGGAGAAGCTCGCCTGCCAATGACGCACTTATGCCAGCGTAACATATGTCACTCGAGGAAGAGACATGAGCAACAGACATTTTGACGACATAAGTGGTAGTGCAGGCATGGCCCATCCCTTTAGTAGTGTGTCAGAAGAGACACCTTTAAATTGGGGCATGAAGGAGACAGGGAAGAGGACAGATACCCAAACATATTCTTCAAATTGATCTAGAACGCAGTAGTCACTGGCAACAATACATTGCTTCTAGATTCTGAAATGCAAACATGAAATCCTCTTCACCAGCTCATACTCCAGATTACCAAGGCACTGTGCAAGTTGTGGGCTGTGCTTATTAGTATTTTAAAATTAGGAGTGTAACTTTTAAATAAAGACACATTTCCTATAAATGAGAGAAAGTTATCGTGTGACTAATCCAAATAATTTTGCTTTATACATCAGTAGGTGAGGGCTTGAGAATACAGCAGGTTTGAAGGAGAGAGATGGCTTCCACTGGTTTGCATTTCTTCTTGTAACTCATGAGGACACAGTCCAGACTATAAACAGAAAAATCAGGACTGGAAAAGCGACAGTCCTCTACCCCGCCATCAAAGAGGCATAAAACAATCGTGCAACTTAAAGACTTGAGCTATGGAACACTCAAAGTATTCAACAAAAGGAAATTCTAAATCATTTCCTGTGTTTTACCATAGTTTCATTCTTGCACAGGACTGGATTTTAGAATTCATGTATTTCTCACCTATGGTCACAATTCTGCTTGTAGCATCACAATTAGCTGCTGTAGATTTTGTTGACCCCTCTATGACCCCACTGCTGCTGCTTCTGGCCGCCCTGCTGCAGTCCCTGGGTGGCTCGAGCCGCTTCACCCAACCCCGGCTGTGGTGCTAGGGGGCAGTCGCCCTGCGGCACCTGCAGGCGGTGCCGTGTGCCCCACAGGGCAGCCCCCAGCCCGAGTGTCCCCTGCTCGGACCCTGCCCGGCCCAGCCACAAGGTGTGGGACCTGCTCCCTTGTGGCGTGAACCGCAGCAGCCGCAGGGCACCCCTGCGCACAACGTGCTGCTGCTGTCATGGCTGGCTCTAGGATTTTGCCGCCCGAAACAAAACAAAAAAAAAAGATGGCCGGAATGCCACCCCTGAAAAGGTGCCACCCCAAGCACATGCTTGGTTTGCTGGTGCCTAGAGCCGGCCCTGTCTCTTATGCAATCCTTATCTTGTTGTTGTGTAGGTACAGAAGAAGGTAATGGCAACACTGAAGGGCATGGGGGGGTCTTGGTAGCTGCCCTTTGTTTAGTTAGGCAGGATGGAACATGTGATTCAAGGCACGAATGGTGTTCCATAGTGATCCCATTGTGTTAAAAATGGTCTAGATTGTGAAGAGACTCATAGGTATTTGTGTTCCATTTTTATCAATACTTAATCAAGAATCCCTTCAAGAATCCCCCTGGAGTGCTGTGCTCCTGTTCGATTGAAAACTCACATCGCTTTTAGATCCACTAATCCCAAAAGAATAGTACAATTCTACTCAGGGCCACTGCTCAACTGAACACACAGAACTTAAAAAGAAAGTGTGTGTGAAAACAGGAATAAATTTATCATCAAAGAACAGCGATTCAAGCAAGAGAGAGTGAGAATTTTGGAAACAGTTACATATTAAACAAAATCATAACATGCTAGCCTTTCTAGAGACTAAACGTGACCAACAAGACGTTATCCTATCTCCACAAGATCGCTTACCACATATTCTTTCACCAGTATTTTCAACCCTTTGGCTGAGAATCAGGGGCGTAGCCACAGATGGGCCTGGGTGGGTTGCGGCCCACTTACTTAGCAGCCAGGCCCATCCAAATCTGAGCAAAGATGTTGTGCTGCCACAACAGCCTGGGGCTTCACTCAGGCACCTGAAATCCAGGACGGAGCTATGCACCTGTCCTTCAGAAGGCTACTCTCCAGCAGCTCTGCCTTGTCATTTTCTGAGCTGCGGGACAGAGGGTTCCTGCTGCCCTGACCTCTCGGGGCAGACCGGCCGCAGGAGCACATGCCAGCACGCAGCGGTCACACACAATGAAGCAACGAAGGACAGCACCGCAAAGACGCATTAGTGCCCTAGCTGTTCTGTCATCCCACCCCGCCTCCACCTGGCCATACCATCAGGTCACTAACGTGAGGGGAGGATTGAAATTGGAAAGGAGGTGACGGGAACCTCCACCCCATGCATGGGGCTTGGGCCTTCCCCCACGCAGAATACAGCATGGGCTGTTTGTGCGCCAGAAAATCACCCCCATGCGCAGTGAGGGGCAGATGCTGTGTCTCCCCCTCCGCTGGAGGGGGAATGGTCAGACCTCCACCCGCAGCTGCTCTGAGGGGAAGTGTGTGCACAATGCTTGTGTTGTGCAAACCTTGCCCCGTGTAAATACACTCAGAGTCAACCTATGATCCAGCTCTTGTAAAATGCAGCCAATTAAACCACAGTGACCATGGGTGTAAAGCTGTGGCCTCCTTTTTAGGGTCTACTATTGCCCAAGATCTAAGTCAAGCTGAGGCAGTGTTTGTGTGATGTGCTAATTTCTGAGCTCCTTGATGCCTGCACAGTGTTTGTCATGGCTTTGCCACACATAATGTTGTTCTGTTATTGATCTTAATTTGTTCTGTGGCATGTAATAGTTTATGGTGTTACTTGTCACATGCATGAACACTCTTCCTATCACTGGTCCATCTGTAGTGGACCTATATGTGGATACCTTGCCCTGATGTTAACAGCTGCAATGAACAAGCGTTATTACAATTACCCATGCTCCTACACAGTGCTGCATTCTTGAAAGGCCGAAGTTTATGGAGCCAGGTGCAGATAGTGAGGGGTGCATAACACTAGCACAGAGACAGGCAAATTCTCTGTGCTGACCATGCCCTTAGCTTCTTACAGAGTGGCCTCCTGTTTATGTACTAAAAATGGAGTAGGCCTCGATTGTGTGCCACTGTATACCTTCCATCTTGTACAAGTCCCCAGTTTACACAATGGTATGGAACAGGGGCTTAGTCACATCAGACCCTGAATCAGAGAGAAAGTTCTCTAAATATGTAGCATTCTATTAGTTACATGCTGGTACCTGGTTCAAAGGGGATTTTTTTGCTTGCTTTATTATCCTCTTGTCTGGCCGCCCTGTGCTGTTGATATGTCTTAATTAATGACAGTTAAGGACCATCTTGTTCTATGTCTGTACAGGTCCTAGCGCAGTGGGATCCTGGTCTGTGACTGGGACTATGAGGCAGTGCTGCAATACAAATAATCACATGCTGATCTACAGAAATACTTTTTTTTACCGTAGCCATTCCCTCTGTGTAAACGGGCCGACTCACCCCTGCCGCGCCTCCTGCTGGTTCCACTCGGAATTTCCCTCAGTCCAGCCCTGGAGCGCCCTCGGCAGGCTGGTGATCCCCCTATTCGCAGGCCCCCGTGTCCCTCCCTGGACCCGGTGCCCCTTGCTATAATTGGGTCTCCCCCTCCCAGGGGAACCCCCCACCCTACTATCCCCACTTTGCCTCAGTAGTGGCCACTGCCAGTCATTGTCTAGCCCCACACCCTGGGGCAGACTGCAGTATCAGCCCACTCATCACAGGCAATAGGGGTTTGGACCTGCTGCCTTGGCCTACCCCTGGGCTGCCCTCTGCAACTCCCAGTACCTTTGGCCCTTTGCTAGGCCACAGCCTGGGGCTTTCTAGGCTGGAGCTTCCCTAGCTCCTCAGCCTGTCCCCCAGCCCTGCTTCACTCAGGTATCTAGTCTCAAGCCCTAAGCAGCCAGGCCTATCCCTCTCCAAAGGCAGAGAGAGACTGTTTGTGCTCTGGCTTCCCTGCCTCTTATAAGCCCCAGGGCTTCAGTTTGGGGCGTGGCCCCCAGCTGCAACCACTTCCCCAATCAGCTCAGCTCTGTCAGGCCACAGTTTAAACCCCTTAAAACCCCAGAGCAGGGTCCACCCTGCTACACTCTGGCTTAAGAGATTAGTCACTGAAAATGGAAGTATGTGAACTTGACATCTGCAGTTTAACTCAGTCCCTTCATCTCCTGCAGTGAGTGTGCTTTCTGCTCAATACACACTCAATGGGTCCACATAATAGGGTTATGAAGATGGGTCTATGGGAGGATTTGACTTCCTCTACCATGGGCTGCTATTGCAGGAAGGAGGTTTGCTTGGAAGAGATGAGGTCCATCTGACCAAGAAGGAGAAGAACATCTTCATGTGCCGACTCACCAACCT
Organism: Mauremys mutica; assembly: GCF_020497125.1. Lineage (NCBI taxonomy): Eukaryota > Metazoa > Chordata > Testudines > Geoemydidae > Mauremys > Mauremys mutica. Next base: position 138,114,362 of record NC_059076.1, read on the forward strand.
TATGAGAAGAGCTTAAAACTAAGTTCAGAGGGGGCGGGTGAAAAAAGCCACCAGGTAAAAAAAGGTGACCTTAATAGAGGACTAGATGTTTGGGGAAAAGCAGATGTGGAAAATTGTAGTAGAATTATAGGAGTAACAAAAGGGAAATCCATGGTGGGTATCTGCTTAACATCTTAGATGTCTATACACAAATGGAAGGAGTAATAATAATGAGGAATAAACAGTAAAATCTGGGAGTTTTAGTACATATGTCATAACTGAGCTTAACTGGCATCGCAGATACTTGATAGGCTAAATCTCATAACTGGAATATTGATATAGAGGGCTATAGCTTGGTCAGGAAGGACAGGCAGGAAAAAAAAACAGAGGACATATTGCATTGTACACTTGTTCTGAGGTCCAGAAGGAGGTGAGAAGCAGACCAGTTGAAAATCTCTGAGTAAAGATAAAAGAAGGAAAAAACAGGGGTGATGTCCTGGTAGGGGTCTATTACAGACCACCTGTTGTGTATTTGGTTGTCATGGTTTTGTTGCTATGGCAACTGAGTTAGATTATTATGGGTTAGCTCAACTGGTTTCAACCGGCTGAGGAGCTCTCTGTATATATGTAAATAAAATGGAAGTTTTGGTTAGCTGCCTTCAAGTGATTGCTTCCTACACCGGCTGCCCCAAGGATATAACACCACCCAATCAGGAAGAGGAGGGAGATGAGGCATTTCTAGAACAAAAACCAGAAATATTCAAAAATCAAATCCTGATGATGATAATAATGGGGGATTTTACCTACCTAGACAGCTGTTAAAAAAGAAATATGGCAAAACACAAAATTATCCAGTAAATTCTTGGAATGTACTGGGGACAATGCTTTGTTTCAGAAAATGAAGGTAGTAACCTGAAGGACAACCATTTTAGACTTGATTTTGACCAGCAGGGAGGAGCTGGTTGTGAATGTGAAGGTGGAAGGTGATTTGGGTGAAAGTGATCATGAATGATAGATTTCATGATTCTAAGGAAAGGAAGGAGTGAGAATGACAGAAGGAGGACTACAAAAAGCACATTTCAATATACTCAGAGAATTGGTAGGTAGCCACCCATAAGGAAAATATCTAAGGCATAAAGGAGTTCAGGAAGTTTCTCATGGAGACAATATTAAAGGCACAACTGCCAATACAAAGGAAAGATAGGAAGAATAGTAAGTTTTTTAATGACCTGAAAATCAAAAAGAAATCCTACAAAATGTGAAACATGGACGAATTACTAAGGAGAAGTACAAAAGAATAGCATATACGTGTAAGGATAAAATCAGAAAGGATAAGGCACAAAATCGGTTATACATAGCAAGGGACAAATGTAATTGGAATTCTTTTTCCATATGGTTTACTGCAAAGAGTGTCATCACTTTGAATGCTTTAAAGGCAACATAACTTCCAAAATCAAGAGTTGGCTCTATATATGGCCCTACATATGACACCACACTGTATCAAACACAATAAAAATTAATGTAGTTGATTTGTCTGGCAGGACATGGAAATTAAGTATAAATTTCAATTCATTGTAAAAGAATATAAAATCAATATTTGTAATACAGTTCAATAAGGTTTCATCAGGCTTTTTGATCAACCAAATTAAAAAGCAGAGGGAAACCAACCAACCACACTCAAGGGTCACTGTGCATTCTCCAAGGCAGTTTCTTCTCTTTCTTTGTTTGATGCTTTTATTTATATAAATTCAACCAGGAGCAGATTTTCAGGTAAAACCAATACTGGAAAGTGTGGTAAACTGAGAGAGGGACCAAACCAAAATTCCAAGTGATGTTGAGAGAATGAGAAATTCTACACTGGAGCAAATGTAGCCATCTATTGAACTGCTTACATGTATGGGCCCAGATATTGAAATGTATTTAGGTTCCTAAAAGCTACTGATTTCAGTGTGAGTTAGGAGCCTAAATACCTTTGAGGATCTTGTCCATGTAATTACAGCACATACCTGGTCAGCAGCTGATTGTGTGGTATGCTACAGTCACATCGATGTCATAATAGTGCTTGCATAATCTGAACTGGCTATCCTGGCCATGACAGACTGAGAGGCCAGCTGCCTACCAGGACAGGAGCTCTTTGGAGAAAGGACTGGAGGAAGTGGTGAAAAAAGACTAAAACATGAATAATCTTGTGAGTGAACAGGAGGTAACTGAGAGAGGTAAGGGTAGGCATTGTATTTTCTAGATCCAGTCTATTCACACACACATTCAGAAAGCCTAGGCATACAGATAGATTAGTTGTAATGTTCTCCATTTGTATGACCAGAACCTCAGCTGCTGTAAACCAGTGTTGCTCTGTTGTCTTCCTTGTAGCTGTGTTGATTTACACCAGTTGAGGACTTGGCCTACAGCCTCTGGACCTGGAAACTTTCCTGAGAATCTGAGTTTCTATTGAATGTTATGGGGGAGGTCTGACTAAGCAAAACTCTTAAAGCATGTGCTTAACTTTAGGTCTCTTTGTTGGCTTAGAGTTAAGCATGTGATTAGGATGCTGAATCAGGGTGTAGGTGCCTTAATATGGATTTAGGTGCTTAAGTTTAGGCACCCAGTTTTGAAAATTTGGGCCATAAATTATTATTCTGTATGCTATCAAACCTCATCAATTGATAGTAAAGAGGGAAAGGAAGATTATTTTACATGGGGATCTACTTGAAAGGAACAAATTTTCTTCATTATGATTTCCTCCCAAACACACTGGGTCCTTCAGCACACAAACCTGGTCATCAGGAGGAAGGAAGAGAATTTACATGATTCCCAGGTCGTCTTCTCCTCACAGTGTTTGGGCACCTGCAGAATCTTTACTGGATAGTGAATTAAAGAGGCCAGCACCAATTCTACTATCAGTGGTAACCAGCCAAATCCTTTTATTAAATTTCAGGTGTTTTATAATGAGGTTGTTTCCCTCCTGGCACACATGGATGACCAAGATAAGGAAAGAATTGCCCTCAGGATTGCCTCTATAGCTAAAACCAAGCTGGCTAGTGTTGTGAGAGTTCTGCTGGAGAAATTGCAAAAGGATAAGGTAGGGCAGTTTCATGAAATTAAATCTGCTTTCCATGTGTCCACACCAAATTCTGCCTGACTTCCTGGGGGAATGCATGGGGGTAATTCAGTATAGAACTTGGCCTGGTGCACCAGCAGCATAATCTGTATTCACCCTTCTATCCTCCATCATGCAAAATGCTGTTATTACAGATCAGGCTGATATAATGCTCTATAAAAAGAGCATTGTCCGTTTTCACACAGTGGAGTACATGGGTTGTATATAGTAAAAGTACACTATAGGACCTGCAGTAATCTCTTCCAATAATACTTTGCCCTTCTTTAGCATCTTCATCCAAAAATCTCAAAGCACTTACCTAACACTAGTGAATTAAGACTCACAGCACCCTTGTGAGAATGGTAAGCATGATCCCCATTTACAGATGATTTGTGTCACAGGGAATTCAGTTACTTGCTCAACACCACTTAGCAAGTTAGTAAAAGAATGTGAATAAAACCCAAGTGAACTGACTCCCTGCTCTTATTCCTAACCAACACTCATGTCATCATAAGAAAGATTATTGAGATTATAGCACTGGAGGGACCTTATCTATATATTTTCCAGGGGGGGGGCGGATTCTGCAACAAAAAAATTAAAATGATGCGCACAGTATTTTAACATTTCTGCAAATATACAATATAATTGCACCAGTTCAAATTATTTATTTCAAAATCCCTGTCAGCAAGTATGTCTGTATCAATAGACAACAAAAAGGATTGAGGAAATCTTTTTTGACAAATAGATTCCTTACTATGCATATTAATACAGAACTCTGAGTAACAATTCACTTCAACTCACTACAGAGCCATATTTCTTGCACCCCTCATGGCTTGGTGGAGTCAGGGGTAATGGGGGAGCTGAGGGAGAGGGAGGTGAATTGCTGGGAAGGAGCCTGGGTGTGAACTTGGAGGGTTGCTGGGTATGGATGGGAAAGGTATGGAACAGTTTTTTTGGGAGGGGCGGGGAGGAATTGTTAGGGAGCTCTCCCCATGCAGACCCTGGCTGACTCCTAACCTCTCCCATTCAGTAAGGCATCTGCCCCTGCCTCCATGTGTTCCTGCACCCCCACTCAGATACCCACTCCCCCCCATCCCAATGTGGCTCTATGCCCCACCCAACCATCCCCTGTCCCTGTGTAGCTCTGCACCTCCTCCCCCATCATTATGTGGTTCTGAACCTCCCTCCCCCCTGTAACACTGGGTCTCCACTCCCATTCAGCCCCTGCCCCAGTCTGTCCTCCCCCACTAGCCCTTATGAGCAGAACCAAACTGCTTGTCTTGGCCTCCTAGTACTTTAATTATTTGAATTACTTGATTAATGATGAATCTCTTTTGGTTTTAAAGAATAAAATTATTGCCTAATCCAGAGCTACTTGTATTATGTAGCGCTTATGTATTCATAAATGATCAGTGACAATTTTCAATTAAACAAATCCTCCTGACATTTAAAAATGAATGGAAGGAGCTTCTCCCCAGTGGAGCTGTGTGTTCTGATTGCAGTTTGCAGAAGCCTCCTTTTCAAGCTGCACCAATGGAATGTTTAGCCAATCGAGAGATCTGATTGGCTCTGAACATTCCAAAGGGCTTTATGACCTTGGCATGCAGGTCACCTAGATATAGAGACTCCCAGGAGACAGAGATGGAAAAGATCTATTGGATCATCCAGTCCATGTCCCTGCGGATGCAGAACCATTCCAAATGGCCATTTCCCACTGGTTTGGCCAAACTAATTTTAAAAGCCCCTAATGACTGAACTTCTGCTATTTTCCTAGGAAGACTATGTCATAACCTTATAGACCCATCTCACAGATGAGGCATTTTTCCTGTTATTAAAGTCTAAATTGTATGTCTTTTTTTAGTTTAATCCCATTACTCCTACTTTTACCTAAATGCAGTGATGAGCTGCCAAAATATTAACAACCAGTTCCCTCCTCCTCACCTCATGAGGGGGTCGTGCCCCCCCCCGGGGTCGTGCCCCATCCAACCCCCCATGTTCCTTGACACCCCCTGGGACCCCTGACCCATCCCTGTCCTCTGACTGCCCCTTGCAGCCCCATCCAATCTCTCCTCTTATTCTTGATGGCCCCCTGGGACCCCTGCCCCATCCAACTACCCCTTCTCTCTGTCCCTGACTGCCCCTGCCACCTCATCCAACCCCTGCTCCTTCCTGACTGCCCCCCGGGACCCTTGTCCCCATTCAATCCCCCTGTTCTCTGCCCTCTGACCACCCTGACCCCCCCACAACACACCGAACACTGCCTCCCTGCTCCCTGCCCCCTTACCACACTGCCTGGGTCCGGGTCCGCTCTGCCGGGACCTCGACCAGTGCCGTAGGGCCCGACTCCCTGGGCCGGAGCCGCTCAGCCGGCACCGGGGCCAGAGCCGCTGGGCCCGACTCCCCGGGCCAGGCCGGAGCCGCTCGGCTGGCACCGGGGCCGGAGCTGCGGGGCCCGACTTGCCGGGCCGGAGCCGCTCGGCCGGCACCGGGGCCGGAGCCACGGGGCCCGACTTGCCGGGCCGGAGCCGCTCAGCCGGCACCGGGGCCAGAGCCACGGGGCCCGACTCCCCAGGCCGGGCCGGAGCCGCTCAGCCGGCACTGGGGCCAGAGCCACGGGGCCCGACTCCCCAGGCCGGGCCGGAGCCGCTCAGCCGGCGCCGTTGGGCTTGACTCCCCGGGCCGGCGCCGCTCGGCCAGCACCGCGGGGCCCGACTCCCCAGCCTGGGCCGGGCCGGAGCCGCTCGGCCGGCACCGGGGCCGGAGCCGCGGGGCCCGACTCCCCGGGCCGGGCCGGAGCCGCTAGGCCGGCACCGGGGCCAGAGCCGCAGGGCCTGACTCCCTGGGCTGGGCCGGAGCCGCTCGGCCGGCACCGGGGCCGGAGCCGGGGGGCCCCGACTCCCCGGGCCGGGCCGGAGCCGCTCGGTGGGCACCGGGGCCGGAGCTGCGGGGCCCGACTCTCCGGGCCAGGCCGGAGCCGCTCGGCCGGCACCGGGACCGGAGCCGCGGGGCCCGACTCCCCGGGCCGGGCCGGAGCCGCTCGGGCCGGCACCGGGGCCGGAGCCGCGGGGCCCGACTCCCCGGGCCGGGCCGGAGCCGCTCGGCCGGCACCGGGGCCGGAGCCGCGGGGCCCGACTCCCCGGGCTGGGCCGGGCCGGGCCGGAGCCGCTCGGCCGGCACCGGGACCAGAGCCGCGGGGCCTGACTCCCTGGGCCGGGCCGGGGCCGCTTGGCCGGCGCTGGGGCCAGAGCCGCGGGGCCTGACTCCCCGGGCCGGGGCCACTCAGCTGGCGCCGGGGGGCCGCGGGGCTGGGGCCGCTCGGCCGGCGCCGGGGGGCTGCTCGGCCAGCGCCGGGGGGCCAGGGCCGGGGCGGCCGGGGCTGCTCCGGCTGGGGCTGGGGAGGCCGGGGCCGCGGGGCCCGACTCCCCGGGCCGGGCCGGAGCTGCGGGTCCCCAGCTGGGCCGGGTCCGAGCCGCTCAGCCGGGACCAGCCCCAGCCAGTGGTGCTTGGCTGGGGCGCTCGGCCAGGGCCAGGGGGAGCCGGACTGGGCCATGCACACACTGTCCCCCCCGCGCCCAGCTTACCTGCCTGCTGCATTTTTCAGGCTTCCCACGAACATTTGATTCGCGGGAAGCAGGGGAAGGGGAGGAGAAGGAGGGTGGAGCATTCAGGGGAGAGGGTGAGGTGAGTTGGGGCCGGGCCGGGTGGACAGCTGCCCTAGCCTTTGTTAAATTTAAAAGCTTTTTAGAACCGTTTGTCCTGGAACAACCGGTTCTAAAAAGGCTTCTAAATTTTACAACCGGTTCTCGGGAACCGGTGCGAACCAGCTGGAGCTCATCACTGCCTACAAAATTCCTCTTCCTCCTTGATGTTCACACACTACATATAGTTGTATGGTATTATCATGTCCCCTCATAGTCCTCCTTTTGCCGCATCTGCCTTTGGCAGTTCTTTCAGTCTGTCTTCAGAAGTAGAGGTCTGCTCAGGCCCAGTTTTGAAGCCCAACCTGAACTGGCCCCAAGCCCACTCACCTCACCTTGAGAGGGTTGAATCATTTTCCATCCTGGTCCCAACCCTTCCCCCCAAACCAGATATTGCCACTGCATCTGCTCATGGAGCCGGCGCAGCGGCAACGATGTGCATCGATGGCTTCATCCTCTGACACTGCCCCCTGCTGTGCTGATCCCATGAGCTAAAGGAGGAGAGCCAACCTGACCTGAGCCCAAGAGCCAGTTGTTTTTTCATCCAACCTGACCCTGATGCCTGTAGTCAGGTCCCATAGGATTTGGGTCAGGTTGCAGGGCTCTATTCAGAAGTCAGTTCTGCCACCTCCCTGCATTCTTTTTTTGCTCTCCCATTAATTACTTCCAGTTTGTTGCTCTCTCTGGGAATGTTGTTCTAGAAAATGCAATAATCCAGATGCAGTCACACCTTAGATGAACAGAGAGGAACTGTCATCTTCCTGCTTTGTGCCATGATCCCTGTGTGGAAAAGACCCAACCCACATGGCTCTTTGTGGTAGCCATCACCCCTTGCATAGACACGTTGACTTGGTTTTTCACTGTCACCCCCAGGGCACTTGTTGCTCCCCACTTTTCTCCCTCCCATTATGTCAGTTACATCCTTTCCAGATGTGCTAGTTTGCAGTTTTCTGAAAGGAATCTTGTTCTTCGCTCAGGCTTTTAATTTCTCTGTGTCCCTCTTTATTTTTTTTCTGTCCCAGCTGATACTAAACTCCCCCATATTTAGTATCATCTGTGAATTTCTACACTGATGGGCCTCATAAAAGACACCTTTAACTGTGCGACTGTCAATGTAGATCTAACTGCTGAGCTAATTTCCTCTAGGAGCTGTTGAGGACTTACTGCGGGAGTTGGGTATTTTGTAATTACACATTTACCAATTCTGTCTGGAGTGGCTAGAGCAAGGGCAAGGGGCTCCTTTTTATTGTTTGTTTTCAATAAATGAAACTCGAGAAGGGGGCAGTGAAGGAGGCTTCTTCTGGCTTTTTTCTCTGCAGGAAGATTAAAATATGTCAATTGTTCGGCTGCTTCTGAAGTGCTGCTAATATGGTGATTGTGGAGGGCATGGCATGTTTTACACCAATTAAGTCAATGGAGTAGTTGTGTGAGCATGCTGGCTGAGGAGTCAGTGTGGCCTAGGGGATAGGACTCTGGATAATGACTCAGGAGATATGGATTCTCTTCCTGGCCACAGACCTGCTTTGTTATGATAAGACTTGGGCTAATCATTTCATGTTTGGATTGGAAGCTCTTTAGGGCAGGGGCTTATTTGTCAAATTACTGTGTGGTCATCAAGAAATTTTTTTCCGAATTTTTTTTTCTCTTTTCTGGTTTGTCCCCAGCAAAACAGAGTAGCCATTTACTATATCCTGGAGGGGGTGTTACAGCAGGACACCGGCGGCCTAGAGATAAGGCTAGTGAAAAACATTGTAAGCCTAGCCTCAGACCAGATGAGAGAGACTCAGGTAAGTTAGTTCTCCTGAGCTACTAATCAAAGGATCCAAAGCTTTAACTAATTAAAAATCTCTTTTTGGGGGGGGCGGGGCAGAGTAAACTATATACTGAAATGAAAATGTATTCTTCTGTTAGAGGCCTACACCTTCCTCCAGACCAAAGCCCAGGTCCTAGACAGCACTTGTGCACATGCATAAGATGGGAAAACTCACATGTGAAAGTTACACATGTGCTTAAGTGCTTTGCAGGATCAGGACCCGAGACACATGATCTCAGATACAGAGACAAGCCTGTGGTTTCTTAATGAGCACGTCTTTCCCAAAGTCTACTAGGGATTTCATTTTTGATACTGATGTTACGTGGGAGGCGCTCTGATACTATAGGGATAAGTGGCAGTATAAAGCTCTAAGACAGACAGAATCTGAGCTATCTCCAAAAGCAGCAGCATTGGATTTAGAATCTAGTTTGGCAGCAGGAAAACCCATGGA